>NW_028327182.1:30654696-30957727 GCF_987537825.1 Furipterus horrens | reverse complement strand
TCTTTGTTTCATTCTTCTCAAATTAATAGAAAAATGCTAAAAAACCAAGCAACTAATTGCGTCTGTTTTGAGGCCTGTTGAACTCCCTTGTAAGGGAGTGCTTTTCAGTGCCTTTGATGGAGCTCAATATATTACTACATTTTACATAATATAGAGACCCAACTTTATCCTTGATTATATTCAAATATAAGAATAGGTATACAGAATAGGAGCTGCCACTAAAGATTTTTAGATTTGATGCACTTCCAAGGACACACAGCATTACAACTTACAGCATGTACTTATCCCCAGAAAACTTTAGTTGTCATGTTTCTGTTTTTTCTTTGTTTGTTTATTTATTTCTGTGTGACTTTTAGACATCTCCAAAGTCAAAATTTCAATTAAAAGAAAAGCCAATCTATGGCCAGTAAAAAGCACAGAAGGCAGAAGGACACTGACACCAATATGGCTTTGGGGATAGTCAGAAATAAGGACAGATATTAAGCTGATTTTTCAGTCTGTAAGTCAAAGGCCTTTTTTCTCTCACCATGGCTTCTTAAACAGCCTTTCTATTCTGCCCCAGGAGTATCCCTGATTGCCATCCAACAAGATAAAGCTTGAGAAAAATCCTCCCAGTTCAATAAGTTTCATAACACAAATTTCATTTAGGACATGATATTCTACAGTGTGTCCCAGAATGCTGTTTTTATGGTATTTTGCCTACTTGTAAAAAACCCTGCAACACCACTTCCCTGAATGTGTACATAGAGGAAATGCTTGCCAGTTATCATGGCTGTTCTGCTGATGCATCCCAGGTTCACTGCTGTATCTTTAGTGCCTCCATTAAAAGAAACAATGAAAAGCAATGGCCTGGGACAGCCAGTTTTGTATGTTTAACAAGTAATATACAAGATGAGTTAAATATGTATCATATCACTGTAAAGTAAGAAGTGGGCCATGTAATAGTATGTACATTACTTGTTTTAGGCTGAAGAATTACAGGCAAAATATGTCCCAAAATATTTTACACCACCATTAGTAAGTAATCAGCAGTCTTTATATCTTATCATCTATGGCAGCGGTTCTCAACCTGTGGGTTGCGACCCCTTTGGGGGTCGAACGACCCTTTCACAGGGGTTGACTAAGACAATCGGAAAACACGTATATAATTACACATTGTTTTTGTGATTAATCACTATGCTTTAATTATGTTCAATTTGTAACAATGAAAATACATCCTGCATATCAGATATTTACATTACAATTCATAACAGTAGCAAAATTACAGTTATGAAGTAGCGATGAAAATAATTTTATGGCTGGGGATCACCACAACATGAGGAACAATATTAAAGAGTCATGGCATTAGGAAGGTTGAGAACCACTGACCTATGGCATCTCATAACAACACTGATAATTAATCATGGATTTAATGCTGGATTATTTTTCAGACAGGTATGCATATAATAAATGCAAATTATTTTTTTATTTTTTATAATATGCTTTATTGCTTATGCTATTACAGTTGTCCCAATTTCTTTTCCCTTTGTTCCCCTCCACCCAAAGATTAAGCACAAGTTTTTTTATTTCATTCCTTTCAGGGAGAATTGGCATTTTGAAAACCAAATTTTTACATGTAACATAACTGGAGACTACATAAAAATAACTTGCCATTTTTTTGTCTGTCATTCAAAGCAAAACTTTTACTCTTTATTTTATTAAAACCTCCCTTCTCTGTTTCACAGTCTCAAAATTATTCTGACCAAGCCCTAATTTAAATGGAAAGTCACCTTTCAATTAACGCAGATAGTAAAAAACAATCTGAATCAGGATAAATGAAAGTCTTACAAAGTTATGGGGTTAGTGCCGAGTGAATGTGCCATAAATTTGTCAAGATTTACACAATAAGCATGTTAAAACAGTCTACTGAGTTAGAAAATAGGCATTAACAAAGAAACACCTCATGTAGGTAAGGGCTTCTGAGATTTAAACACCTTCTTGATTTATACCTCTTGACTACACATAAATTGATACTTTATCTGTCAACCCATGTGAGGTAGGATTTATCCAAACACATTGATCTGGACTTCAGCTAAACTTTTCTTTTGCAATTTTAATGCAGTAGTTTCTTTACTATCCATGCAAATGTAGGGTAGCTGGTGCAGATAAAACTGTAGTTCAGTCTAACTCCAAATTTAATTTTGTTTCAGAGTAGTGAAAAATTATTTACCACTCCTGGGAAAATTCCTCAGTATAGTATATTTTCTGTGTACAAGAAAATTGATTTATTTTATAGTCATCTTAATTTGGCTATCAATTGTATATAGTTCCCAAATACCTAAAATTTGAAAGTACATCTATAGGCACAAAATGTAAATGACTTATTTCACTTCTCATTCCAAGAGACAATTATTAAGTAATGTACTATTATGTATAAAATGTGTCTTATTATGATAAAAACAACTCAATCAGTAATATTTATAACTTTTCTGAAACACTAAAGCACTTCTGTGTTAGGTATAAAGGCTTAATTATATTCATTTTAGTTTATAAACAATGTGATTACAGATATGAGTTTTTAAATTTTATATTATTGGTAGTAATATATATATATCTATATATATATAGATATCTATATATATATAAAATACTGGCCATCAGATTGGTAATAAAAAATTATATAGGTGGATAGATGTATAGATAGAAAGGCATACATTAGGATTTTGGTTTGCACCAAAAATAGTAATATTCATGGGAAAATACCCAAACAGGCTACAACTTGTGGGTGTTCGGATCTCAAAGATCTATATAGAAAACAAAATGTTTTTGGATAAAATGGAATCTGTATGGAAGAGATCAGTAAACAGACACTTGGAGACACAAGTCAATTTGACATCTCTTCTATATAGAATATTTCTGAGTTCTTGTAAGAAAGGGGTTATAAGAACAAAACCTAATCAATTCATGTCATGAGAATAAACCATAAGCAAACTGGGAAACATGAAGAACAGAGGGACATTCCTAAAAATGTTGTAATAAAGGAAGGAACAGACTGTCATTTCAGCTCGTCCAGGCACAGGAACATCGTCTTTCTTAACAAGGACAGTGGCAGAAGTGAAAGTGGCCAGGCGAGGTTTCAAATGATTTATAAGTACCCAACACTACAAAAGGGATCAAAATGGAAGA
This sequence comes from Furipterus horrens, assembly GCF_987537825.1. Lineage (NCBI taxonomy): Eukaryota > Metazoa > Chordata > Mammalia > Chiroptera > Furipteridae > Furipterus > Furipterus horrens. Next base: position 30,954,562 of record NW_028327182.1, on the reverse strand, counting down.
AAGATAAGAAAATAAAAATAGAATTTGTGATTGATTATACATGAAACTTCCTGGAGGACTACCAAAAATAACTAAGGAAGAAGCCTTTTAAATCGGAATTGATTTCCTATGTTATATAGGTAGAAGTGAAGCTGTTATAGAACAGCAATTGGTGTCCTGCTTCTTGCTGCCACTCTCTAGGCAAAATTTCAGAGGCAAAGGTTTGGTGGTAAAGGAGTTTTCATTCAAAAGCAGCTACTTAAGCCTATCAAGTCACAGCTTTAATTAGTTAAACCTGTCAATTAAGGCTAAATTCTAAAACCCGGGTTCTCCTTTCTTTTTCCTGTTAATTTCTGTAGGCTTAGTTTACAAACTAAAACAACATAATACACAAAAGCTACACCATTCTGGAAGAATGGTAGGCTTCTGCCTCAGAGCCTGTTCCCTTTAGGACACCCAAAGAATAAACCTGCCACCCTCAGCCAAGTCAGCCTGTTCCTAGGCTGTACCCAGAGTTCCTTCCCATCTAGAACACTCTCTGTTGGGAGATGCAGGCAGCTGCAGCACAATCATCCAGGCATCTTTGAGGAAGAAGAGCCTGAGAGTCAGAGTCAGAGCCAGAGCCTAAGAGAGAGCCAGCTCAGAAGCCAGAAAAGTGCGGGGCATGCCCTGGCTCAGTAGAGACTCTGTCCTGCAGAAGTTTCAGGATCACAGATGAGGAGAAATTAGTTAATCTCAGACACTGTCTGGGAGGAAGAGACGTGGCAATTCTCTCTAGAGGAGAAAAGCCCTGAACTCTTCTTCCTCATGCCTTTTATTGAGATGAGTGTGTATAGGGGTATACAGTCAGGATACATATATCACCAATTAACCTCAATTGCTTTGGTTACTATTAACTTCTAGGGATTATGGATAACAATAAAAGGAGCACAGTGATTGCTTTAGGTCAAGGTCCTCTGGACACTCAAGTGCCAGAGGATCTTCAGGTGCAGATTTTCATGCATTTTTACATCCTTTGATTTTGGACATTTTGTTTATGTTAGGGATGAGTATATAGAGCAGAGCAAGCTTCAAAGCATAATATACGTTCTTTAAGCCTGACTTCACATGGGAATCCTTGGTGCAGCTATCATGTCGTGCCTGCCTCCTACTTTCCCAGTTCTCCAGTTGAGACTTACAGGCCTTTTTCAAGGCCTGGCTCACAGCAGTACCCTACAGAAAAGCTCAGAAAAAAAATCATGAGCCAAAGAGCCAGCCCTCTTTTTATTTCCATTGGTTATGGAGACATTTAGATTCTCAGCCAATCCCATCTGAGACTGCTTTCCGTTGCCTCAGCAAACTCCTCCTATAGCCCCTCCTACTTCTCCCTCATGATCTTAATCAGGTTTCTCTGTATCAAAGAAGTTAAGTTGGAGATATTATTTTTAATTTTATGTCATGCATAAATATAGCTTAGTTAGGCATATATATGTCACCAAATGAATGGGATTGTATCTCTAAATATGTATTTACTCACACAGAGCTAGCGTGCATGTGTGTGTGTGTGTGCATGCATGTGTGTGTACTTAAAATATACATTTCTCTGTATGATACCTACAGAAGAGCCTGGGCAGGGTGATATGATACCATTTATTTGATAATAATGATAGCAGGGATGACAATCAGGAAAAACAACTATGAAAGAACAAAAATTTATCTGCTAATTCTAGAATATATTTCTTTATAGTGATTGGATTATTATAGTTTCCTAGGGCTATTGTAATAAAGTATCACAGACTGGGTAGCTTGAATAATAGAAACTCATTTTCTCATAGTTCTGGAAGCTTGAAATCTGAGATTAAGTGTTGGCAGGCTTGGTTACTTCTGAGAACCACAAGGAAAGAATCTATTTTGGTAATCTTATAGATGGCTTATAGATGGCTATTTTTTCCATATATCTTCATGTCATTTCTCTGTACATGTCTTCTTTCACATTTCTTCCTCTTACAAAGACATGTAAAGACCTATTGAATTAGAGTTCTCTTCTAATGATCTCATTTTAACTTAACTGTCTCTGTTAATATTTTATCTCCAAAATGCATCCAGATTCTGAGGTACTGAGTGTTAGGACTTCAATATACTTTTTGCGGAGTGGGGGTAATAATGAACAACTCATCTTGCTTTCATCTTCTAAATGAGAATATTGGGCCCATTTTATTCCAAGTTCTGATGTTATTTTCCAAATGTAGATCTTTTATTTAGGAATGTTTTGGCTTCTTTTATTTGTTTAGTTGGGTTAGGATGGGAGAAAGTTAAGGAAAACCACTTGTCAGAATGTTCTTTACACCTCTTGTTTTGAAATAAAGGATCAATTTTCTTTCAATTGGTCAAATTTAAATTTATATCTTCATTCAGTCTTTTAAGATATGCTGAAAAAATATGACCCGTAAATGTTCTCTTAAGAATCATCTGTATTTTTACTTAGTGGTTTTCTGTTATGTTTAGAGAAGAATCACCTTTAACAAACATAATCTTCCAAAAAAATACCTTTCAAAACAGTTACTGGACTGACTGCTTTTGCTTGACTTGTTCAGAGTTCACTGTCATTCACAGTAATAATGCTGGTTTTTGATAAGTAGCTAAAACATGAATCCAAGAGACTTTCAATGGCTTAGAGAGCATGATGCCTATTTTAAACCACAAATGAGATGTTCAGAAAAGGATTATTGATGCATCAGGCTGCCAAATGTAGTGGCTTGTTTATGACATTACTGCCAGAGCACTGTATCTGAGAAAAGGTTTCCAAGCCGACTAAAGAGAACGGTATTGAAAAAAAACCTGAAAATAGTTTTTATAGGATGGGAAAATAATTTGTTTTGATATTTTAAGGGTAAACACTTGAAAAGATAGTGGTGTTATAAAAGTATTCTTTTTATGTTTCATTATTTTCAAACTGGTTTTCTTATCTGATACTAATTAAAAACAAGTTAAAATTTTTAAAGCCTTATATAAAATAGTTTAATTTGAAGTCAGGTAAAAATGGTGAATGTCTTACACAAATACAAGATCAACCATATACTCATTTTGTAAGCTTGATGGCTTACTTTTCCCTTTTTCTAAGATTTATTTGATTATCTCTTTCCTGAAAAATGTTTCTAATATACCTTTGCAAATGATACATTAAACAGAGATAACTAAGAAAATGTAAATAAACTTACTAGGGCTAATAAATTACTCATTTGACTCAGTGACCCCAAGAGTTATCTTCTCTTTCTGTATAGGGTTGATACAGAAGGGCAGCAACGCTGAGAGTTTGGTTGAAAATTTGTATTCAGTAAACATTTTTCAATGTGCGAACTATAGCCTATTATTGATATTCAAAAGGCTGCAGGAAAAAAAGTCATTATTACTGTCACTCTATAGAAATAAAACCATTAACATGTTCCACAGAAATTGCTCAGCAAAAACCCATTGCTCTATTTCATCTAATCCAAGGATCTGGGAATTTTGAGTTTTTATTTATTAAATAAAGAAAAACAGCCAATATTGCAATATGCTCTGGACCTTAAACTTTTGTGTGTCCTATTTTCTACAACAACCAAATGAGATCCAGTTGAAATAATGTGAAGATCCAAGATGGTGGAGGAGCAAGTGGAGTCTACACTAACCTCCTGCCAGGACCAGATCTGGAATTACACCTAAATTGTAGAGAAATCATCTGAAATAATCAGCTGGATAGAAACCTTATAACCAAGGACAGACAGAAAGAACCACTTCACCAAAACATGACTGGTACAAAGTACAGAGGAGATGCAAGAGGGCTGGCTGGGCTCCCACAGTGGGCAGCTGAAGTGCCAAAGGGAAATTTCAGCAGCTGGGAGGTTCTCTCTGAGAAGTGCTGAGTCTGAACTCCAAGCTGGGCTCCCAAGTTTATAGCACCAGAGCCTAAAATTAACCCAAATAACATCCATCCGTGAAAAGCAGCAGGATTTCTTACTGCCAGGGAGAGACAACTGGAGACACCGAGAGACTCTTAAAGGGCCAACACACAAAATCTCATTTGTAGTCTCTTACCCTAGACAGCAGCAAAGGAAGGACAGAGTGGACTAGAGACACTTGAGGAGAGTTTGGGAATGGTGGCTCTAGAGAGAGAACTGAGGAAGCAGCCACCAGGATCCCTGTGCTGAGTCATTCCCCATACTGCAGAAGCCATCTTTCACAGGCAGAGCACTCATCTCTGAATGGCATCTGCCTGAGGGGAATTGATGGTACTCTGCCCCACTCTGTAGTCCTTAAGGCTGACTGCTGATTACAGATTGACTAGTTTAACAACTGGAAGGAGACAGCCACAGACTGTGGGTCACTTGTAGTCTTGAGCAAGCTGCCTAGGGGCAGACTGGGACACCACCTTATATCATCAGGGGCTAGAGCCAGAAAGAGTAGACAGCACAGCACCTGTACAACAGGATACAAGATGTGGTGGGTTGAGTGACCCTCAGTCAGCCAGCCAGAGGGAAGGACCCACTGGAGAATGACCCAACTACAACCGAAACCCAATTATAACCAGAGAGACCACATAAATGACATAAAGGGCATCCCAATAACATTAAGCTCAGGAGATCATCTTCCATATGACATTGTCAGACTACCACAGCACTGTGTCCAGTTACTCAGTTTGAAGAGAATACTAAAATAGAAGTTAACATATCAACAATTAATCATGAAAAAGTTACAAATTATTGAATAATATTTTTTGAGTGAATTTTATAAGGATTTTAATAGAAAGAAAATTGAAGAAGTGCTATTGAAAGCAATGGTCAATACTTTCACCTAGACATTTATAAAAGAAAGTTGCTAATCATTAAACATCTAACTGAATTATATCTAAACATGGGTTCCCCAGTAACAAGACCTAAGATGAGGATTTGAATGAAAGCGATTTATTATGAAGGTAAAGTGGTAGTCATGTAGCAAAGTATGACAATGAAGCATGATGTATTTAGCACAGCTCCACAGAGGACAACTTGGGTAACTCCACAAGAAAGTCTAAAGATGGTTTAGGTGACATCATTGAGTTATTCCAATTTGGGATAAGATTACTGGAGTTTCATACTCTTGAATCCATTAGTGACAATTTAAATTTGTGTATAGAGAAACACAAATTTCTTTTATTTTTCTCCCTGGAAAAAGAAGCTTTCTGGTGACTACAGATGGGCCTCCAGATAGACTATTGTACAGGAAGTCCCATTAGAAGCCAGCATGTAGGAAAAGAATAAAGAGATCCTATGGGATGTTGCAAGAGCACTGAACATTCATTTTCTACTCTCTGTTGTGTGGACAAAGTCAAAATTCACGTGCTTGATTTTCTCAAAAGAAAAAGTACCTTAATGATAAATATTTAGCATTTTACTTTGTTAAGGGATATTCTAGCTGAGTATCAGACCAGATAAGTACAGAAAATACACATTTGAGCAATATTACTACTTTAACAAAATATTTTATACTATGTTTTAAATTAACTTATTTCACCATGTTAGAGTATATAGGCATAGACAGAGCCTATTTAAATATGTACATTTAAGTAATTATGTGAATGTTTGAATAATTGTATCCTATTGATCTTCTTCAAACATCATTTAAAATTTTTCTGACAAAGGTGCCAAACAGGTGATGGATGAAAAAAGTACATACACTTTACATAAAGAGCCAAATAATGTGAGGCTGGCTTTTTCTCTAGTTTCCAGTGCTGACTAAAGGCTTCTTTTTCCCTGACCAGCACACAAAATCGAATTAAAATGCAGATTGTTTTGTTGACAGCTTAACTGTCTAATTTAATGTGACAGTGATGCAAGTAAGAGGTTATGAGCCAAAATGACGCTTAAAATGTTTTAAAATGTGTCTCTTAAAGTTCAATTTTATTTTGAAAAATATTCCTTGTGCATAGTAAAATTATGGATCATTTTGGAATTGTACCAGTTTTATTCTACTTCTGGAGCAACTATTACACATATAAATAAAGACGTAGGCTTTGTTTTAACCAATGACATTTTATTTTTCTTTGGTTTAAAAAATGAATCATTTTGAAAAAGTCATTGTTTTTACCACCATTTATAATAGTAACTTTAACTGTAGCACTAATCCTTCAAATTTGATATTATAATTTCTCAATATGAATTGTAGAAATAATTGGAAGTTCATGGATTGCTGTTTTGAAAATCAATTCCATATTATGTATTTTGAGATAAATAAATAAATATTAATCAAGCTCAATGTTATTAATTAAAATACATAAAATTCATTTAAAGAAAATAGAATGGTCCCCCCAGTTGACAATCATGAGAAATGCATTTATAAATACTGTAGATATATATTTCATAATATTGACGATCTCCTCTTTCTCATTTCATAGTGTGTGTGTATGTGTATAGGAGCATGTGCATAGGCCTGTCTCACAACACACACACACACACAGATTGATTTTTTGGATATAGGTATTTTGTTATTTTTTATATTGACACATATAAACACTGAATTAATGCATTACCTTCAATAACATTGAAGGAGATTTTGGGAATCACTTATTTTCAAGATATTCTATGTGTTTCTAATTTAACTGAATGATTGTTAGATGAGCTCCTAACAATTAGCCTACTCCTATGTTTGTTGAACCCTTCACACTTCACACACACACACACACACACACACACACATACATAAAGAAATAAAATCAATGTCCTTTAGAACCATAATTCAAGGCATCTTTTTGGGGATTTAAATTATAAATATGAATCAATATGTCATATTTGCAAAGTAAACATAAAGCAGGGAAGTATTTTCTGACCTATCTGACCCACCAGAACAGTTCTGAACTACATATTAAGTACTTCATAGACCCTTCTTCTTCATAGTACCTTACATTTTGCATTATATATTTTCTGATCATTTGATTAATACCAATCTGCTTCTTTGAAAGTTAAAATCTTCAATAACAAGGACATGACTATTTTATTCACCATTTTAAAACCCAAATATATGGACATTAATTAAATATATTTATATAGATGATAAATAGTGGTGCCATTTTTTATAGTAAGAACATTTAAAAATATTTTATTAACTAAATCCTTCTTAACTTTTGTAAACTAAAATGTTTTAAACAATTTATGTGTATATATGTATATATAGCTACTTGATTGACTTTTTAAAAAATATGCTTTATTGTTTATGCTATTAGAGTTGTCCCAATTTCTTTTCCCTTCATTCCCCTCCACCCATGATCCTCCTCCCTCAAGTTGTCCCCACCTTAGTCTATGTCCACTGGTTGTGCATATAGTTCTTCTCAACATCTTCCTGTCTACTCCAGTCCCTCCTACTATGCTCCTTAATTCCTGTACCATCTCCCTACCTTTCCCCCTTCCCCCTCCAAACTGACCTCCCACCAATATGTTCCCCATACCTATAATTCTTTTCCCACTCTTGTTGTCTACTTAGTTTGCCTTTGTTTCAATTTCCTAGCTTTTGTTGTTGGTTTTTGTGATACAGTTTTCATTTTAATGTTCATAGTTTTGATCCTCCTTTTCATAAACAAGTCTCTTTAACATTTCATATAACAGTGATTTGAATCTGATGAACTCCTTCAGTTTTACTTTGTCCTGGAAGCACTTTCTCTGCCCTTCTCTTCTGAATGACAACTTCACTGGATAGAGTAATTGTGGTTGTAGGTTTTTGCTTTTCATGACTGAATATTTCCTGCCAGTCCCTTCTTGCCTGCAGAGTTTCTTTTGAGAAATCAGCTGATAGTCTTATTGGTAACGCTTTATATGTAATTCTCTCCTTCTCTCTTGCTGCTTTTAAGATTCTCTCTTTATCCTTAATTTTTGACATTTTAATTATAATGTGTCTTGGTGTGCTTCTCCCTGGGTCCAGTTGTATTGGAACTCTCTGTGCTTTCTGGACCTGTAAGTCTATTTGCTTTCCCAAGTTTGGGAAGTTATGCTTCATTATTTTTTTCACATAATTTTTAAATTTCTAGTTCTTCTTCACCTTCTGGCAGCCCTGTGATTTGGATGTTAGCCCACTTATAGCTGTCCGATAAGTTTCTGAGCCTCTCCTCATTTTCTTCACTTCTCATTTCCTTTTTCTGAACAGGTTGACTGTTTGTTCCTTCTCTGTGTTCTGATTTGTTGATTTGGTCCCTGTTTTTTTTTGCCCTCACCACTAGTTTTGTATGTGTTTTTGTTCATTTCGGCAGGATTAGCCTTCATTCCTTCCCCAACTTGTTTAAGATCTGTTGTAAGGTCTGTAAGCATTTTTATAAGCAAAGCTCTGAACTGGGCCTCAGAAAGATTTCCTATCTGCTCCTTCATTATATTAGATATTTGCTGTCTGGTCAGCTGCATCACTGGGATCTCTATCATGATCTGTGCCATCCTGACCATTTTGTGTTTACCTTTGCTTCCTGGGCAGGGCTGTCACACCTCCTATGCTATACGGGGCAGAGCCCTGTGCACTCATCACAGCCAATCTGTCTCACCACACTGTGGCATTTTCTACGGGGGTGGGGGTCTAAGATGGTTTCCTGTCGTTCACTCTCTGCTGAGAGACTGGGAGTCTCCTCCTCCATCCCCACCCCCTCCAGGCCACACAGTCCAAGGCAATGGGGATCTGCCTTCCCTGTCCTCGGAATCGCAAGCTGACGGATCTGGTCTGCAGCCAGTGGTGCTCCCCAGGCGCTTCTCACCTCCCCCTAAGTATGGGTATCTGTGCTTACCGCTGTCCTGCCTTTGTCGCTGCTGCTGTCACGGACAGCAAAGCTTGAACTCTTCTCCCCAGCTTTGCTCCTCCACCTGTTCAGAGGAGCACCACTTTTTTATAACTTCATATGTTGAACATCCATTTATTTTCTGGAACTTCTGGTTATTTCTGGTTTTGCAGTAGTTGTATTCCTTCTTAGTAGTGGAGGGAAATGGAGCGTGTCAGTCTAGGCCTGAAGTGTCCCGTGTTTGTTTGCTTCCCTGTCCCAGGGAGAGCTGCACTCCTAAGTTGTAAGGGGTGGAGCCCTAGGTATTCATCAGTAAAGGGTGACCTGTTTCACCACTTTGTGGTGCTGTATGCAGGGGAGGGGTCTGAGAAGGAACAATGCCACTTGCCTAGCACTCACCCTTTTTCCAGGCACTTCTCCTACTTCTGCACCAGACTAGTGCCCCTCTAGCTGCTGCCCTGGCCATCGTTCTCAGAGTGGGTGGGTCTGCAGATGTTCTAGGTCCGTGGGGGCCCTTTAAACAATTGGACTCTGCTGAGAGACTGGCAGTTTCTGCCTCCATCCCAACCCCCACCGGTTTGCACAGTCAGAAGCAATGAGGCTTGATTTTCTCCAGTGCTTGGACAGTGAGCTGCGTGGTCTGGTGAGGGGCTGGGAACGCTCCCCAGGTGTCCCTCCTGACTCTTTAAAATGTGCAACTGTGCTTTCTGCCAGTCTGCTTCTGTTGCTGCTGCTCCACCACCACAATGAGTCCTCCTTGCCCCAGCTCTGCCCCTCCTATCTGTCTGGATGAGTATTTCTTCTTTCTATCTTTCTTTGCTAGACTTCCATGTAGTTTGATTTTCTGGAACTTCTGGTTGTTTCTAGTTTTAAGATAGTTGTATTCCTTCTTAGTTGTGGAGGGAGATGCAGCATGTCTGTCTACACCTCCATCTTGGCCGGAAGTCTCTTGATTGACTTTTGAAGTCAGAAAGATGAATATATAAAATGTGTTCAAATTAATTATATACTTGAATTCAATATACATATGTACATTAATAATGGAGATTTTCAGTGTTATAGACATGAAAAACTAATGCAATCAACATGATCAATATAGTTTCTGTGACTAATAGATAACTTAATACACATAAAGTGTTTAGAACATCATCATTGCAATCACAATAATATTGTTCTATAAAAATATGGCAATTCCATGATAATTATAATTTTATAAACTAAAGTAAAACTTTTCCATATCTTTGGGCCTCAGAAATATAACTTTAACAGTATTATAAAATCACTTTCTCTCTTTGTGTAGCTTGACTATCTGAAAAGTCTCCATTCTGGGGAGATATATCAGAAAATATATTACTACAGCCAAAGTTTTCTTCTAAGACTTTATGGTTTTGAGTGTAACATTTAAGTTTAATTCTTGTGCATGGTGTAAGAAGGGGGTCTAGTTTCGTTTTTGCATCTATCTGTCCAGTATTTCCAACACCATTTATCAAAAACACTATCTTTACTCCCTTGTATGTTTTTGCTTCCTTTGTCAATAATTAATTGACTATAAAGTTGTTCGTTTATTTCTGGGCTTTCTATTCTGTTCCATTGATTTATATGTCTTTTTATGCCAGTGCCATGCTATTGTGATTAGTGATTCCTCCAACTTTGTACAATATTTCTTTTTCAAGATCACTGTTTTTATTAAGGGTCTTTTGTAATTCCATATAAATTTTTGGAATACTTTTTTAGTTCCATTAGATATACTTTGGTATCTTGATAGGAATTGCATTGAATCTAATAGATTACTCTAGGTAGTATAAACGTTTTAATAATGTTGATTCTTCCTATCCATAAACATGCTATATTTTGCCACTTATTTGTATCTTCTTGTCTTTCTTCTTCTTTTTTAAAATAATTTATTTGTTTATTTATTTTTAGAAAGAGGGGAAAGGAGAAAGAGAGGGAGAGAAATATCACTGTATGGTTGCCTCTCACTCAGGCCCCCAATGGGGACCTGATGTGCAACCTAGTCATGTGCCCTGACTGGGAATAGAACCAGCGACACTTAGCTCTCAGGCCAATGCTCAATCCACTGAGCCACAGCAGCCAGGACCCTTCTTGTTGTCTTTCTTGAGTGTCATAATTTCTCAAGTATAGGGATGTAGATCCTTGGTTAAATTTATTCCTATTTTATTCTTTTTGAACCAACTATTAATAAGAAAATTTTCTTAGTTTCCTTTTCACAGAGTTCATTATTGATGTATAAAAATACAACCAATTTTTGGATACTTATTTTGTATCTTGCTGAATTCATTTATCAGTTCTAGTGGTGTTTGTTTGACATTTTAGGATTCTCTACATACCGTATCATGTTATCTGCAAATAATCAGTTTTACTTCTTCCTTTCTGATTTAGATACATTTTACTTCTTCTTTTCACCTGATTATTGTGGGTAGGACTTACGCTATGTTGTTGTGTTCTCATTTTTATTTATTTCAAGATATCTTTATTTCTTCTTTGATCTCATTGTTAATTTATTCATTGTTAGTAACATGTTATTTAGCCTCCACCTACTTCTGTGTTTTTAAGTTGTTTATTTCTTGTTATTGGTTTTTAGTTTCATACCATTATGATCAGAGAATATGTTTGATATGATTTCAATCCTCTTAAATTTATTGAGACTTATTTTGAGGCCTAATACGTGGTCTCTCTTAGAAAATGTATTAGGTGAACTTGAAAAGAATGAATACTCTCCTCCTTTGAAGTGAAATGTTCTGAAGATATCAATTAAATTCATCTGACCTGGTATGTCATTTGAGGCCACTGTCTCCTTGTTGACTTCCTGCCTGGAAGAGCTATCCATTGATGTCAATGAGATTTTAAAATAACCTACTATGGGACTTCCAGCCAAGATGGAGGCACAGACAGACACACTGCATCTCCCTCCACAGCTAAGAAGGAATACAACTACCTCAGAACTAGAAACAATGAGAATTTCCAGAAACGCAAACTGCATGGAAGTCCAGCAAATAAAGATATAAAGGAGAAATACTCATCCAGATAGGTAAGAAGGGCGGAGCCGGGGTGGAAAGGATGCAGTGTGGTGGTGGCAGCAGCCATGGCAGCGGCAGGATGGTGGAAAGTGCAGTCACACATTTGAAAAAGTCAAGAGGGACACCAGGGGAGCATTCCCAGCTCCTCAATGGACCTCGAAGCTCAAGGTCCCATCACCAGGGAAAATCAAGCCTCATTGCTTCTGACTGTGCAGACCAGTGGGGGTTGGGGTAGAGGCAGAAACTGCCGGTCTCAGCAAGAATCCGCTTGTTTAAAAGACCCCCACAGTCCTACAGTTTCCGTAGACCCACCCACTCTGGGAACGATGGCCAGGGCTGCATCTAGAGGGATGCCAGTCCAGTGCAGGAGTGGGAGAGATGCCTGGAAAAGGGGCAAGTGCTGGGCAGGTGGCATTGTTCCCTCTTGGACCCCTCTCCCATATATAGCGCCACAATGTGGTGAAACAGGTCACCCTGTACTGATGAATCCTTAAGGCTCCACCCCTTAAATGTAATAGGAGTGACAGCTTTACCTGGGACGTGGAGGCAAACACGTCTCATTCTGTCAGAATGAGAAGACAGAGAAGTATGGCCCAAAAGGGGGAACAGATCAAGGTTCCTGTGAGAGAACTAAGCAACGAGGAGATGGACAACCTAACAGATGAGGAGATAGACAACCTAACAGATGAAGAATTCAAAACACTGGTGGTAAAGATGCTCATAGGCTTGACAGATATGCTTGAATATGGCAAACACATAAGAAAAGAAGTGAAGACTATGCTAAGTGAAATGAAGAAAAATCCACGCAAAACCAATGGTGAAGGGAGGGTTCAAATCAATAATTTTGAACATAAGGAAGAAACAAACTGTCAAATAGTGCAGAGTGAGGAAGCGAGAATTGAAAAAATGAGGAAAACTTCCCAAATTTTGCAAAGGAGATGGACATACAGGTCCGGGAAGCACGGAGGGTCCTGGGCAAACTGAACACAGAGGAGACCACACCAGGATGCATCATGGCTGAGATGCCAAAGGTAAAGGATAAAGAGAGAGTCCTGGGGGCAGCAAGAGAGAGGTAGAGAGTTGCCTACAGGGGGGTACCTATAGGACTACCAGCTGATTTCTCAGAGGACACTGGAAGGGACTGGCAAGCAGTATTCAATGTGATGAAAAGTAACCTACAATTAAGATTACTCTATCCAGCAAAGATATCATTTGGAATGGAAGGGTAGATGAAGTGCTTTCTAGACAAGGTGAAGCTAAAGTAGTTCATCATAACCAAGCCATTATTATATGAAATGTCAAAGGGACTTACTTAAGAAAAAGATCAAAACTATGAACACTAAAATGACAACAAACTCACAACTATCAACAACTGAATTTAAAAACTAAAAACGAAATCCAACTCAGCAAACCAGAATAGGAACAGAATCATAGATATGGGGATCATCTGGAGGGTTATCAGCTGGGAGGCAGTAGGGGGAGAAATGGGGAAAAGTTTCAGGGACTAAGAAGCATAATCGGTTGGTACAAAATAGACAGGAGGATATTAAGAATAATATTGGAAAGGGTGAAGCCAAAGAACTTATATGCATGACCCATGGACATGAACTAAAGGGGGTGGGATTCCTGGAGGGAAGGGGGATACTGGGCAGAGGGGAGCAAAGGGGAAAAACATTGAAACTACTGTAACAACATAATCAATAAAATGTACTATGACTATTACTTTCATTCTCCCCCTTTATGTTGATCAGGATTAGCTTCACATAGTTAGGTGTTCCTATGTTAGGTGCATAAATGTTTTAAAGGGTTATATTGTCTTGTTGGATTGCTCCCTTTATCATTAGTTAGTAGCCATCTTTGTCTCTTACTATAGCCTTTGTTTTAAGTCTATATTTTTAGATATAAGTATTGCTACCCCAGCTCTTTTAAAATTTCTATTAGCATGAAGTATCCTCTTCTATCTCTTTACATTTAGCCTGTGTGTATCTTTTGTTCTAAGGTGAGTCTGTTGTAGACATCATATGTATTTGTTCTGTTTTCTTACCTACTTAGCTATACCATGCTTTTTGATTGGAGCATTTAAGCCATTTACATTTAAAGTAATTATTGATAGGTACATATTTATTGTTATTTTATTTCTTTAACTGTGTTCCTCCCTTCTTCTTTTTTTCCTTCTCCTCCCTCTCTTCCTCCTCCTTTTTCTTCTCCAGTCAGACCCTTTATCATTAGTGGTAACAAACTCTTTTCTTGTTGGGTAGCTCCTTATTTCTTCTTCAATTTTAAATAATAACCTTAATGAAAAAAGAATTTGAATGAAAGTTTTCAATTAAAAAATATAATTTAGAAAACTGCAACTCATAATATAAGCATATTTTGTTGTTATTGTTAATTAAGGAAACACATTTTTGCTAAAGGCTAACCTCAGCCTGATTTAAGAGGGGTTTCTGGAGTATGAGTGGTAGGTACCACAGAGTTATCTCATCTTGAAGCCAATGGGCCTGATTATGTAATTCAGGAGCATTAAGTAATTGGCAACAAGTGTCCTTTTAACTCCCAGTTGGAAATATAATCTCCCAATTGAGGTGATTAAGCTACAGAAGCTCTTTCACTGAAAACATTGTAAACTGTTGTAAATTGTAATCTATTGAGAATCCCGAACTCACAGAACTTGGAGGATGTTTTTTTATGGTTGTCAAAAGGGATCAGAGGGTAAGGGGGTAGGGATAAGGGGAAAAGGAGGGAAGGGTCTAGTCAAGGAACAGGTATAAATGACCTATGGATATGGACAACAGGGAAGGGGAGAGTAAGAGGGGGAAATTATTCACTTTCTTTTTTATAACTTTAATATGTAGCTACTTTTTCTCCTCTCAGCTTTAAAGAACTACACATATGATAATAATGTTAATAAATTATAAAACATTTATTTATACATTATTTCAATTATTTCTTTTGACCAACTCTTGGAATATATATTGCCTTATGATGTGTAAATAAAGATGCAGTAGTCCCTCTATATCGCGGTTCATTTATCACAGCCTCACTGTATCACAGGGTTTTTAAAATATTATATTTAATTATCTCGGATTTTTTGCTATATCGTGAGATTTTGCAGTACTGTATATGTATGTTGTTAAAGTTACATAGGTTTAAGAATGTAGAATATGTTTAAGAACATAAGTAGTGTTTATAAAAGTGTGGAAAAGGTTAATAAGGGACTGGGAACAGTTTATAAGTGTGTGGGAAGGGTTTATAAAGCCTTAATATATATATAAATACTAAAATAAATGTAAAGTTCCTACTTGGGGGGTCTAGAATGTAATACCTGTGATAAGTGAGGGAATAGTATACATTTTAACAAGGTCATGACTTTGTCCTTGTGGGTTTGAATTAAAATTAGTGTTAGTAATAAAACTAGTAAGAATAATGTAAAGAAAAACAGTTCTATTTAAAATATAAGTTCTTTTAAAATGCAAACATTGATTTTTCTGTTTTGACTCAAATAGGTAAAATAGTTTTTTAAAATTTATAAGTGTATTATATTTAATCCAAGCTTTATATAGCTTTAGTTAAAAAGAAAAATTAAAAAATAAATAGTGACAGCAAGACACTATTTCAATGTCTTGGCTTTTCTAGCCTTCCAAATAGAAGAGCTCTGAAAGTTGTGTGTGCCAATTGGAAGGATGAGAAAAAATTATGAACAGAGTCATGACATTTCATAAAAAATAGTTACTATAACTGAACAATTCTTCCTGGGACTAGTTAATTTTTTATAAAAAACACACAACTGAATAGAATAAAATTTCAGCATTTCAAATCAACTTGTTACATATCAGTATACACCCACATGATTTTGGCAAACAACAGGCTTTCATTTTCTGTCTCATTCTAGAGCTGAAATCTTGATTTATTTCATCAGAGACTCCACAGGAAGAGGAAAAATTTTGGCGTTAAAATATTCATTTATACTTTTGTGGTAGCTCAATAGTGGTCTTATTTCTGGGCAAGCTTGCAAATAATTCAAGGTTGGAAACATCATAACTTAAAAGGATGCTAAGACTTAAATCAGAAAAAGTAAACAAGGAAAGAAAATCTCTGGAAATAGCCAGGGGCATTTAGAAAAACATAATACCAACAGTATTTAAACCCTTTTTTGAAAAAGGGGATTTTTTTGCCTTAAAGTATTTCACTCTAATGAATTTCTGTCAGCTGTCAATGGAAGAAGGTTACTAACACACTGTGGACACTGAAAAGATGAAATACATTTAATGATAAATGTATAATTTTAAAATAAGAATAATGTTTAGCTTATACAATTTTATCAAACCTAATAAAAAATTTATATCATGCCAAAACTATTTTAAGGCTTTCAATTTGCTTCATTGTTCATAATTTATTTACTTTGTCTACAGGGTAATTTCTAATTCTATTAAGAAATAATAGTGTAATCTTAGGTTAATTCATGTACTTATAATGATTTTGACTCAATAAATTTCAATAATATTTTCTTTGTTGTTTTTACACATAGCAATTAGATTCAGTAACTATTTAGATCTCGAAAATTTAGTTGTGCATCAAAACAAGAAGGAAAGGTGTCTAGTAGTAAAAGAAGTTGTTTGTGTGTGTATACACACACACACACACACACACACACGCATATATATATACATATATATAAACATTTTGAAATCAATTTAAGCATTTATAGAGATCATAGATATTCAAGGAATTAAAAACCATCTTAGTGTTAATGTAATGTCAATAATTTGAAGATAGAGAAAATAATTCTCAAAATGAATATCTGTCTTAACATCTTAGTTTAACTTCTATAAATCACAGAAGAGATTTTCTAAGTAATTTTAGAGTAAATATCACAAACAAGTTTTAACCATAATCATGGAAATGTGTTCTATTTGGATAACATGATTGGTATTTTTTATTTTTTCTATTAATATCTCTGAGAGGCTTTAAAAGTATTTTAGAAAGAGTAAAATCTAAAAAGTGTTTTGATGGTTTTTATGTGTAAAGATTTTAAAATTCTGCTGATTTTTTTTTTAACATAAGAACTCAGGTAATGTGTCAGCTATTTTGAAAATCAGTCATTATTTTTCAACATCTGGTCACAGGCATAACTGCTTTCTAGGTATCTCTCCTTGGCAAAGGTAAGCATTTCTGTTTAGTGCTAGGTCTGGTGAGAGTGAGAGGAGAAATGACTGGAGAACAGGCCATGAGTTTAAAAGATTTATTTGACCAGCTGCAATAGGTGGGCTGAGACCAGGAGGGCAGGAAGGTGTCAGCAGTGAATAAAAGTAAGGAAAGGGGTTTTAAAGGGGGTCAAGGGGCGGGGAGTTGAAGGTACTTTCTGCAGATGGCTTTTGAGGAGTTAGCTCTGAGAACAGAGAAGTTTACTAAAACAGAAAAGTTATTAAATTATTGTCATTGGGCTAAAGTATCTTTGAAGGTCACAGGCCCTCATTGCTATCGGCACTTACTGAGGGGGGAGGGGGCGGGCAGCAGACTTATCTGGGTCTTGCTAAAATTTTACCAGAATTCCCAGAACCCAGGTCTTATGCCTAAGATTTAGAAGCTGTTTATTTCTCAATAAAATTTTTCTGTGGACACAATTCTCAGGAGAGTTTATGGTCAGAACTGGACAATGCTAATGTACCCTGAGGCCACGGCTATGGAAATGGCAGCTGTGTTTGCAAGAGTAGACAGACATTGAATCAGGGCAAATCAAGGTCCCCTAAAGAATGGATACAGTGATGTCAGAATCCAGGAGATAGGCTCAGTATTTACATTTACATACATATTGAGGAGTCAGATATATAGTTGAATTTAGAGTAATTTGGTTTCATAAACAAAGATAGGGTAGGGTGTTCAACACCATAGAAAAGGGAAATATCAGATATTTAGGAGATAAATCAATAGTACTTCAGAGATATGAAAAAAATGGGACTTAAGATGGGAAAATAAGGTAAGAGTCTGGATAATTTGGGTATTTCATCCTTTTGAAAGGCATCTGGGCAACTGATATTTAGAACAAATAACAAAACATGATAAATAGAATTAAGGTTTGATTTATACTATGTGTTTTTTATATCTTTTATAAAGAGAGAATTCATTATCCACACTTGGCTTAAGTATTGCAGATAGACAAAAAGGGAAACATTTAGATAAGTGTTATCAATATTGTAAAAATTTTTTCTGAATGTGCCAATTTTAACTGTTGTGCTGAATTTAGGTTAAAAAATGTGTATAAAAGCTAGTACTATTATAAAATGTGATGCATATTATCATCTTTCCAGTTTTGAAGTCTACCAAATTTAAATTATGCTACTTATTCTGGTAAATAAAAATTGTACTCTGTTTTAAAGGGTTAATATTTTATAGCATTTTCTGAATTGAGAGTCATGGTTATTTCTTCCTAAAAACCCTTTTTCCATGTATTTTCTCATTAGTTTAAAAATACTGATGTTTCAATTTCTCTTTGTACAGTTTGGTACTATATAGAGAGTAAAAAAAAAATTAATAGCAATTTTACTGGTGCCCTCATTATTGATATATGGTAGTCATTTTCTACTTTTCAATGACTTTGAAAATGATCTTGTACAGTAGCGGCTTCTTATTATTCAGAAAGTACTATGAATAGGTGTAATCTCATTATACCTACAACCACCCAGTAGAAAAATATGTAATATTCATGTGAATATCTGTAAGGTAGTAGGGTGTAGTTGAATAGCTTCATTGTCTCTGCTAAGATGGTACAACTACATTTATTTTTTTTAATGACAAACTCATAAAATTATACAGTGAAAATCAGCACAAATGCAGAATTGCCATTTACATAAGAGAAATGGATTATAGGATAAACCTCTAATGTAGCTAATGGAATTTTGAAATAGAGGTTATAACCAAAGTGAAATCAGACACAATGGTCTTAGTCAACTCTATTTTATAATCACTTACATTTTTATTGCTATTCACCTAATTGAAGTCAGGAGTAAATACACTATTAGCTCCTGATAACTTAGGATAGAGTTGAATTTTATTGTTACAAAGAATATGTAAATGTCCAAATGAAAGATGCACAAATATGCTGAATATTATTAGTAACACACACACTCACGCACGCACCTGCACACATACAAACAGTGGAATCTTGATTGGAATTGTGTTGAATGTATAGATTGCTTTGAGTAGTGGGGGCATTTTAATGGTAATTCTCCCAATCCTTGAGCATGGTATATGCTTCCATTTATTTGTATCTTCTTTAATTTTTTTCTTCAGTGTTCTGTAGTTTTCTGAATACAGGTCTTTTACCTCTTTGGCTAAGTTTATTCCTAGGTACTTTATTATTGTTGTTGCTATACTCAATGGTATTATTTCTCTAGTTTCTGTATCTGCATAGCAAGAAGTGCCAGGTTGGGCACTGGTGGTGGTAGTTGCTCTTCTAGGAGAGCCTGGGCTGCCTGCTCACAAGTGTCCTGCAGGCAGGCAGGCTCTTGGCCACTCACACACACTCCCTGGTCTCTTGTCTCCATACGGACTCACTCCCACATGTTCTCACTCACTCTCTGCCAGATTTTTGAGTCAGTTGCTCTGTAGTTCAGTTGCAAGACCAGTTCAAGGTCTGAGATCAAGTGGAGAGAGATTCCAGCTACTCTCCAGCCATCTAGGGTCACCATACTACAAAATAAATACATTTAATTTTTGATATAATTATATTTATACATATTACATAAATGAGGATTGATGCAAAAGATGAAGTAAAAATAATAATAATAAACTGAACTAATTTGTTTAAAGTTTAATATTTATTAAATACATTCTGTCAAAGTATAATTTTTAATCTATATTTAAAAGATAAAAACAAGCATTGTTTGCATGGTCTATGAAAAAAAGAACAAAAATAATTTCAGATCATGTTTTCATGTAATAGATTTTATTGATTATATATACATCAGAATATTATAAACCAAACTGCATGAGCAGCAATTGGAATAATAACTGCAGGATCTGGAAGGTAACTAGCACCTTCATCTTAACAGAAAGCAAAGAATTTGAATCTGCTTCTAGATAATGTTTTTCATGATGAAACACTGCTTCTGGATGATTTAGTTTTTCTATCCTAAAACTGAATCCAATCTTCCATTTGATTACATTGGAAACAATCATACAGGTGGCTGAAATTATTGTATCAAATTTGTATCAGTGAAGTCATAACCTTCATAAATATCAGGCAAATGACAATAATTTTTCTGCTTTATGATATATTCATAGATTCAATATTTTGATTAATGGAGAGGTAATTTACATACATAGATAAGCTGTTGACAAAATTAATATGAAGGTGAAAACACTATCTTAATTTTATATATCTTTATTTAATGTATTTTTCCTCTAATTTTCAAGAATGGAAACAGTGTTTTTTAAAAGAACACGCAAATGTATTAGAACCTCAGAATTTCTATAACTGAGAAAATTTAACTTTGTTGTCTTATAATAGTATTACCAAATATTATCATTTTAATACTTTCTAACACCCAATTTTGCTGTTTTTAGAGCTTAAAGCAACTAACTACAGATAACACATCCTTCTTTTGGCAACACAAAAGATAGTATGATAAACTAATATATAATAATTCAGTCATGAATGTAAGGAAACACTTTTATTTTGCAAATACAGGTTAAAGATTAAAGCCATTAACACACAGGCATTATATTAATCTCACTTTTCTCTTGTTAATCTAAAAGTTTATTCATTTTTGTGTACTTCTTCTCTAACTTCCTTATTTTTATTAACTTTGTTATTTTTATATTAAGCAGTCATCAATCAACACCTGCATCACTCACCTTTATTTCTTGAAAATTTTAACTTGCCAACACTATTTCTTTCTTACTTGAGTCTCTCAAATTTCTTTTAATTAATTATCTTATTCTCCATCTTAAATCCTTTGCATATTATTGTTATACTTGACAATGTAAATTTTACCTGAACCTTGTGCTCCCCCAAAACAATGAAGATTAAAGGAATTAATCCCTTCTCTCTGCTTTACTGGTAAAGGGCTTTCTTCAAAGGACCACCCTTCCCATATGACTTACATAAGACTCATGGATGCTTCTCTTATTTACCTTTGAGGAGACCAGACACAGATCCCTCCAAATTCCTATTCTTTGCTTCATAAATGATTAGTTGAACTGTTTTATCTCCATCAATCTGTAGGGGACCATCATGCATGATTTTGGGAATTGTAGCCCGGCCACAAGCTAGGCCTCCCTGGGAAGCCTATAAATCTTGACTGGAAGACCAGGGAGGCTGGAGACGGGCATGACCCAAAAGCGCATTCAAGGGGTTCCTGTGGGAATTGGATTTAAAGAATGCATATTCTGCTTTGAAGCTTGCTTTTTTTTCTCATCTCATAAGATAGCTATAGACCCTGTATAACATCAAATACCTGGAAGGTGGATAAAGCTTTGCCTCTGATATCCACATAGTGCCTGATTGTCTAACAGACAATGACCCAGAATATTCACTATGTTTCTTGCATTGTTATCAGTAATCAGTGATTGTTAACAGTAATTCAAGCATTTGAAATTCATTGATGATTTGTGTATCCTGATTCTGTATCTTCTGGATACCCTCCTCAATAAAAGGAACTTTGAAGGCATGATCAGGGCTCTTTTCCACTAGAGAGATCAGCCACATTTCCTCCTCCCAGACAAAATACAGTGTTTGGATTACTTATTGTCTTTCATCTGCAATCCTGAGATCACTGCTGGACAGTGAGTTTCCACTGAGCTGAGGGCGTTGGGGTGACCCACTTTCTCAATCAATAAAAACAAAATGTTTTTAAGCAAACTTAAGATCCTCTCCTCCCTTGAGGACTGCAGATTTGACTCACCTGCAGCCTGAGTTAGCAAACAGCCCTTCTTCTTGTTACTCCCTCACCCTCCAAAGAGGCTGATCTCTGGGAAAAACTCTCTGCTCAACTACCCAACCATGTCTCTCCTTCATCTCACTTCCTGATCCAGTTATTTCTAGCCTTGTTCACTTCTCTGCGTGAAAGAAAATCTCTCTTTTGTGTAATCCTGAAATGTTTGCAAACCTTGCCACAGCTTCTCTCTGTTGTAGTAGTTGCCTTTACCTATTCAAAAGTCCCTGCCTACTCTTTTGCAATCATTTTTTCAAAAAATTAGTTCCTTACTAGATCTGGGTTTGTTTTTTATTTGACATACCCTACATTTGTATTATTAATGATGTCAAGCTTCCACAATGTGTTTAATTAATGCTACTCTGTTACAGCCATCTCCTCCATTTCTAATTCTCTCCTCCTAGTGGTCAGACAGCAACACACCTCGACTTGGTGGGTTTTATAATCAGTAAACTTACCCTTTGCCCCTCATTTCAAACGTTCTTGTTCCTACTTAAATTTAATAATAGGTCATTATAATGATACATTTGTTTATATATCTTCAACCTACCTGCTGCTCTTTGGCTTATTCACATTTATTTTGAAATGGTTTAAGTCCATCTCAACACTGAATTAATGCTCAATCATCCTGTCCTTGCTTTTGTTTCATAATTATTAATTTCAAGTGGGTTCTCAGTGAGTGTTTCCAAGCAATCATATTATATTTTGTGAATGAATTCACTCTCCAGCACTTTTTAAATTTTACTTTTTGCTTTCTAGCCTTTTATCAAACCAAGAGTACCACCTCCTTATCAATGCATTCAGACAATAACCTACTTTCTACATCACAATGAAAATGATCACAACCAGAGAACCTTGCAATACAACATTATAGGCACACTACCAGCTGATCCTGAATATTGCACCTTCTTTTTTGAAATGGGAATTGAACTGTGTGTATTCTAAGACTAACTCCACTTGTAAAGTATATCCTAGCCTATGTTGCTTTCTCAAGGGTATGATTAGAGAAATTTATTATTTTCCTTTCAGCACATTAGTATTTACTTTTTCAATACATTGTTATTTCTCTCATGTTAATTTTTCTAAATAAAATAAATCCTTTCTTTATCACCTTGGGCTGTGTGTTTATTCACTGCTTCTCTTTACAAAATTTTTCTTCCAGTGATACTTGTGTACTTGTTTCTTTGATTCTCTTCTTCCCATTTCCTTTTGAAAGTCATCACAATCAGAATTTAATCTCACAATTCTACCAATATTACTTTTGCTAAAGCTTTAGTAACATTTATCTTTATAAATATATTTGTCAACTCTTAATATTTTTATTTGACTTATTTGTGGTATGTCTAATTATTATAAGAACTACTTTTGGGACACGTATTTATTTAATTTTTAAATAAAAATGACCTCATTGGAGCCTACTTTGTCATTTATGTTCATCCTACATCTTCAACATCAGAGTGCCTTAACACTGCATCCTTGGACTTTTCTGTGTCTTCATTCACTGACATTTAGTCCCATGGCTTTAAATAAACATTTATATACTGATAAGATCCAAGTTTGTGTCTATATCTTTAGCCTTTTCTCTAAACTCCAGAAATTTTGTATCACTGTTTACTCAAGATATCCACTTAGATATCTTTTAGATATCTGAGTGTTAATATTTTTACAATTCTTAATTTTATTATCAACATTCTCTCAACCATCTCTATCCTCCATTTCTGTTCACAGTAATAATATATTTCCATTTGTTCAAGCCAAAACCTTGTAAACAACATTGAGTATACTCTTTCACACTGAATATTTTTATCTATCACACGCATATGCACACATGCACACATGTGCACAAACACACTTTTTTTACAGTTCAAGAGCTGAAATAGGATGGCAGAACTGAGATAGGAATGTGTGTTAATGGATTGAAACTTTTTTCAATTTATTTTTATATGTATACCAAGAAATTGAATTCTCTTAAAATTTCAGAATGCTTATCTTTTATTCAATAATTAGAATTGCCTTCCTTTTTGACAATATAACTTGAAGCAATCAGTTAACAAAATATAAAATTAGTGTTATAATCAGTACATTTTAATACTACTAGAGCAAAAGGTTATAGTGCTAGATATCTTTCCAAGATATAAATAAAATAGTTGGATTACCAGGGAGATATTTAATGACTACTGACGTTTTGTTACTTGATTCTAGTAACAAGATCACTATGGTTAAAGGAGCGCTTTTTGAAAATGAGCAGTCTAATTTGAAAGTATTTAAATTTTAGTTGCTCTGAAATCTGCAATTGGTATTATTCATTGCCTCTTTCTGTTTTATAATATAGTGTGATACTCTATTCAATTCAACATAACATTTGACAAATTTGAAGTGTAACATTAATCTAAAAGTTAAGTAGTAACAGTGTTTTTTTGTTTTTATTTTCTGTATTGCATTCTTTGAAATAAGTCATTATGGTTATTAGGATGATCAGACAGGTCCAGGCTGGTGTTATTGGATATGGCTATATAAATAGGTAGAATGAATTGTCACTTAGAACATGTGATTTGAGGGATAATTGAGGTTCCTGAAAATATCTCCTAGAGCCTTTCTCTACATCCCTTTGATAGAGTCATTCTTTTGATTTATCATTGTGCCACTTTAAAATATACTGTAATAAAACGACTAACTGGGGAGGTTAATAGTTCAGCCTTTACTTGCTATATTTAAACTTTTTCAGTATTAGTTTACTATATCAATTACTAGATACCTGTCAAGACTGAAGTAATGGTGTGACAAATTTTATTAAAAAGTTCTGTTGGACATTTGAAAGAGCAAAGATGTTGAAGCCAGAGAAATCTTTATTTAGATCCAAATGAATTTTATAGAGATTAAATTCATAATTGAATTTTTTTAAAACTAGCTATAATGTAAATACAAAATTATATTATTTTATGTGCTAATATAAACATTTAAAAGTTAAAAATTAAAAAATTTAAGTTCAGGGCATAAAATACATCAACTACCTAGGAAATATTAAGAAGAAATATACAAGACCATTATAAAGAAAACTAAAAAATATTACTGAGAAAAATCTTAAAACTTGACTAAAAAATGCAGGAATATACAGTCTTAAGTTGGAACAAACAACGTTAAAATGTAAATTCTCCCCAAACTGATCTATTTCCTATAAATTCAATGCATCCCCAATAACAATCCCTATAAAGAAGTGCGTGTGTGTGTGCATTTTTAATCATATGCATGTAAATTTTAAAGATGATTCTAAAACTGATATGAAAATATATGAATGAAAAACAAAGTTGGAGAACTCACACTATTATACATTGAGACTTTTTGATTTCCAAATGTCATATTTTAATTTAATTTGTTTTTTCCATTTCCTTTTAGTCCCCTTATACCCCCCTACCCCAGCAACCACCACATTGTTGTTCATGTCCATGAGTCCTTTTTTTTTTTTTTTGCTCGATCCCTCCACCCTCTAACCTCCTCCCACCACTAGCTTTCATCCTGCTCTCCATCTATGAGTCTGTCCTCATTTTCTTTGCTAGTTTAGTTTGTTCATTAGATTCTACATTCGAGTGAAATCATAGGGTACTTGTCTTTCTCTGACTGGTATATTTCACTTAGCCTAATGTTCTCCAGGTCCATTCATACTGTCTCAAAGGGTGAGATTTTCTTCTTTGTTATGGCTGAGTAGTATTCCATTGTGTAAATATCCCATAGTTGTTTTATCCACTCATGTGTTGATGGACAGGTGGGCTGCTTCCATATCTTGGTGATTGTAAATAATGCTGCAATGAATATAAGGGTGTTTATGTTCTTTCAAATTAGTGTTTTGGGTTCCTTTGAATATATTCCCAGAAGTGGGATCACTGGGTCAAAAGGCAAGTCCATTCTTAATTTTGTGAGTTATCTCCATACTGTGATGGTTCAGTAACATAGTTTTTCTTCTGAGTTTATTTTGGTTTCGTTTGGTTTATTTCTTTCTTGTTTGTTTTCATAGTTCTTAGAGACATGACAGTTGCATTTTCTGACAAATCTCAAACACATTTAATTAATTAATAAAAATATCTTTAGTCAATTAAGCAGAATTGGGTAGAATTTATTAACTTCCTTTCACTGGTACAAGTACAGCTTAAATTAGATAAAGAGAACAAACTATTATTTACTCTTTCATTTAATAATATTTCTATTATTTTGATTTTCATTGTAGTATCCAAAATATTTCTAGAGCTAAGTTAGGACAAGGCTACATTTTCAGAAATTTAGAGATTAAATTTGTTTTATATTTTACTTCAAAATGTTCTCTTTCTAGAATATTTTAATGCAAAGACTTTGCATCAGTATACTTGGGAATGTTATAACAAAATAGCACATATTAAGTTAGTTAAGCAAGGGACATTGATTTTCTCATAGTTCTGGATGCTGAATATCCAAGGTCAAGGTGTCAACAAAGTTGGTTACTCTTTAGGCTTCTCATTATGGATGTGTACTCACATTACCTTCCATCTGTGAATGGGCACTTATGGTATCTTTTCTTTGGATTAGGGCCCCATCCTATGACATTGTTTAACCTTAATTACATCCCAAAAGGCCCCATCTCCAAAAGTAGTCAACACTTGGGATTAGGGCCTTAGCATACAGATTTTGGAGAATACAATTCTGTCCATAATATATATACTTTATTGATTGTTAAACTTTTTTTATTATGAAAAAAATGTCATTAAGATAACACATAAATATTCTGAGGACAAAGTAAGTGCATTAATACTGCCCAAAGAATAAAAATCTTACTTTTTATATACAATTTCCTATTCAAGATTCATATAATCATTCCAACATGAAACTATGCAATAAAATAAAAAAAATCCAACCAGATTTTATCTAAAATAGCTGTTAATTTAAAAAATTTATTTTGAAGAAAATATTTATTTTTATTCAGATTAACATTTTTGTTTTTATTGACCTTAAAACTACTTGTGAGGTTAGAATTAAAACATATCTTTTTTTAAAATTCAGAATTAAGCACACACACATAGCACGTAATGCCCTATAATTTTTACTTAACATCATATGAGTAACCTACACAGCTGTAAGTATGCATATATAATTGGATGAACCAGAAATAGAATATATTTCTTCAAAGTCAGATAATTATAACAAGTGCCATATTTGGGTAGAAAAGTATGCAACAGTTATATTGATATAACTAACTATTTAAGCTATAGGCAGATGAAGATACTGAACTGAAAAATTTTGGACAAAGTGAATATATATTTTTAAAAAATTGAGAATTAACATATTCCAGGTAACAATCCACACTATAATATCTTCTATTCATTCATGCAGAGGTAAGTATAAATTTAATTATCCATCTGAAAATACCTAGACTTAAAATACTAAATAAAAACATCAAGATGTACTTTTGCTTTTTAACCATTTTTAGAATTTAAAGGTACAGATCAAGAAAACACAGGAAATCATAGACTGGAGATAGAAATAGAATTTATAGAGTAGTAGTTGCCAGAGGAAAAGTCTTTATATCTCATTACTTCCAATGTCTCCAAAGGTAGCTGTGTGTTCATGTGTGCATGCACATGCATTTGTGGTGAAGGCCAGGGTGGATATTAAAGAAACTCCAGAAAAAATTTAGAAGTCACTGAGCAGAAGGACTGCTATTTGGTATCAAGGGTGAGAAAAAGTAGTAGCTTATTATATCATTTACTAACTTCATCTGAAAAAAAAAGGGAAATAAAAATGTTGAGATAATTGATGGAGAACAAGGTAGCCCAGGAGTTAGGTCAAGAAAGATGAACAGCATATGGCCATTGTGATCAGAAATTTTAGTTGGGTCAGTAGCTTCACCTTTGGTGAGTGACAAATGACAAATGCGCAAGATGAGCTAAGAACACTTACATGTTTTCATTTTATTTTATCCCCATTCTATAATAACATAATCCTCTCTTTGTATCCAGGAACTAAAATTATCTAAAGAGAGAAAGAAGAAAGAAAAAGGAAAACAAAGGGGAAGAATAATCTTGGATGTATTGAGTTGAAAACTCAAATTGACTAGAAGTGACAACTTGAAATGATAAATCTAAAACTAGAAAATTAGTACAAATAAAAAATTACATATTATTTTTGTGATGTAACCAAATATATGTTACTTGTACCATTTAAAGAAAACAAACATACTCTTTTACCTAACAACATGATTAAAAACTGTACAAAAGTCTTTCCAGAGGAAGAAGAAACTGGTAACAGATTATTTGATTTTATATTTGTGATAATCAGTGAGCTTTTATTTTCTTTGTTAGTTATCGTCCTTGTCGGCAGCCGTCCATCTCGAGAGACGATGGTGTAGCTTCTTAAGAGTCTATCTGCACCGCCGAGAATGGCTGTGCAGTCCGACTCGGGAGTGACACGGTATCTGTCTCCTCCCGTGTTGAATCGACATCTTGCAATGACGCTGGAGTGTCCTCTCCAGTGAAGCTGAAGCTACAGAGCCTGGGCAGGGTGATATGGAGGGTCTGCTGTTGCCCATGCAGCAGAACCCCCCTCTCTTCGCAGCTGAAGGGTTCAAGGGAAAGACGGAGTCAATACAGCTTGGCTTCAGGTGCGCCGCAGGAGTTGCCGGTGTTGACTACAACGTCAAACCGCCTTAGGGACTCCGGCTCCGGATTTTCTGTCGGGGTTTACTCCCTTAGCCTTTCCCCTGAAGAGGTATGCCGCAAGGCAGCGGAGGTTTTTTGGAGTCAGAGTTTTCCTTCTCTGATGTGCCCTGACTGGAAGATCGAACCAGCGACACTTAGCTCGCAGGCCGACACTCAATCCACTGAGCCAAACCAGCCAGGGTTTGTTAGTTATAGGAAATAGATTATATAGCAGGTATGAGGGAAGAATTAAAGATTTAAAGAAAGAAAAGGGGGTACCTTAAAATATATTTTGGGGAAATATGGTTTAATGGCTGGAAAATGACAATACTTTTTTTAGTGTAGAGCTCTAGTTGTTTTGAGTTTACATAAAACTGATACGTTCTGTTGCATGACTTTCTCCCTGAATAAATAACAGTTGGGTGTAGGTACAGACAAAGCAATTACTGGATCAGCCCCGTGTTGGATTTGCATCAGATTGGCTAATGAAAGGTAGGAAAGGAAATAGAATCTAAGATGCTATTTAAACTCCTCACTGTGAAAACTGGTATGCATAAGACATGAAGAAAAGAGATGTTTCACTAGTAGTGCTAATTAGCCCTGCCAATGACAACAAATCTAAGAAACTTTAGTTTGGGTCATAATGGAGTAGTTGAAAGAGCAATCTAAAAAAAGTGAAAGTACTCAAGGAATGAAATATTTAAATTATTGGATATGCAAGGGAGCAATAATGAATACTGATGATGATAAATTCTATGGCCTCTTTAGAAAAAGGAAAGGTAAAAATACAATAAGAGAAAATCACAAATAAGTTATTCAAGCAACTCAGAGTCCATGATGTTGAAGTTAGTCTTGATGATGGCAAGAGTGCATGGAGAGGAAACTGAATCAAGCTCTAAATTTTAAATACTTTTTTGGGAAATCAGCAAATACAAATTGAGATCAGCAGATAATTTTTTTTTTATATTGAAAAAAGTATACACGAACAACATGGGTTCCACCCCCCAAAAAGAGTTGCTGGTTTGTTTGCTGGATTTTTTTAAATGGGAAAATAGGTGGGTAATTTTCCAAAAGAAGCAGTGGACAACAGGGTCATTGACCCAGTATCTCCAGCTTAGCTGTGAAGAGAACCACTCCTCAAGAGGATGTCAGGAACAGTAGTGCCTTCTACATAGGTTCAAAATTTAAGTTGAGTAGAAAGAGGCAAGTGGAAATGTTGAATTTGCTAACCTTGAAATAACACTTGCAAAAGTCACATTAGGAAGATTTGTGAGATAATAAAATTTTAATATTTTTATATAGTGATACCTTATTAAGAGGCTATTACTTACTAAAATGTCCCTGGCTGGTTTGGCTCAGTGGATTGAGCGTCGGCCTGCGAGCTAAGTGTCGCTGGTTCGATCTTCCAGTCAGGGCACATCAGAGAAGGAAAACTCTGACTCCAAAAAACCTCCGCTGCCTTGCGGCATACCTCTTCAGGGGAAAGGCTAAGGGAGTAAACCCCGACAGAAAATCCGGAGCCGGAGTCCCTAAGGCGGTTTGACGTTGTAGTCAATACCGGCAACTCCTGCGGCGCACCTGAAGCCAAGCTGTATGGACTCCGTCTTTCCCTTGGACCCTTCAGCTGCGAAGAGAGGGGGGGTCTGCTGCATGGGCAACAGCAGACCCTCCATATCACCCTGCCCAGGCTCTGTAGCTTCAGCTTCACTGGAGAGGACACTCCAGCGTCATCGCAAGATGTCGATTCAACACGGGAGGAGACAGATACCGTGTCACTCCCGAGTCGGACTGCACAGCCATTCTCGGCGATGCAGATAGACTCTTAAGAAGCTACACCATCGTCTCTCGAGACGGACGGCTGCCGACACGACACTTACCAAAAAGGAACTATACTGGCATTTGATTCTGGGTCTGCTTTCTTTATAAATATGGAAAGCAATGACTTTTTTTTTGGAATCTATATTCTGCATTAAATGTCAGAGGACAAAAATATCTTTATTTTAAAATATTTTTCTTACCAGCTCAATTCCATCATGGGGAATTTTAATCACATATTGTAATTCTCAAAGAAATACAAGTCCAGACATGTGAATCACCAATGTGCAAAGAGTTTGAGGAGGATAATATGTGCTACATAAAATTCAAATTGAACAAACTTTTATTTTTGTTGTTTGAAAAGAACCATGAAACCACCAAGTATCAAAAACTTCAACATTTCTCATCACTAAATGGAAACATACACATCCCATCTGTTCATATTTATCATCAGTATTTTGTTGAGTGCAGTATATTTTTAAAATACTAATTGATTCCATTACTCTGAGTAAGAAGAGTTTCCTTACACACTATAGTTAGTTAAAATACTGACTGGAAGGAAGACTCTACATTACATTTTCAAAATAACTTATGAAAATATAACAAGGTAATCACCATAACACAGATTCATATTCTCATGGATGATGATTTGGGCTATTTTAAATTAAAAAAAAAATCAGTGAATATTTGACTTAGTTAAATGGATTCATAATGCTTCTCCAGAAATTATGTTCTAATTTTATTTAAATTTCTGGATATGGAAACACTAATAGTTCTTTGGTTGATGAGGCCTTATTTGTTTAGAAATGAGCAATGGCACGCCCACAGGGTAACAGAGAAACTTTTTCAGTAACAGCCTTTAGGCCACAGCTTGCAATCAGCGAATATTTATATTAGTAGCAAATGCACCAGACAGTAATTATCTTATCACAGAGAAAATAGTTAAAAGAAGCTTTTCCACTGGACACCTACTGTGCGGATAATTAAGTATCTCCATGGTTTCTTTCATTACTGCATTCAATAATAGTTAAATACTAGGGAATCTAGCTATAATCAGACATGATTTGATGAGACATGGAGAAAGACAGAAATAAACAATTTTTGTCTCCAGTTTTACTTCCTAAATTCCTTAATTTGATAGACAATGGTAAACATTTCTTATAATGTCATTCAGTTATCCATATTATCCAATGAACAAAGTTATTAATTAGAAGCACTTAATTGCATTGTGTGACACTCTATAAAATACATTAGACTACCTAAAGCATTGTTTTTCCATAAAGGTATGTTGAGGGTCTATTGTGAGGATAATTCTTAAAAGTAATTTGTTTCTGAGACATTTAAGTGATATTTAGAATATCAGTTAGTCAGATCGTAGTAATAGACTCATCTATATTAATGTACTCCTTGAAACCAATGAAGGTTGTTCAAATGAGATTACTTACATACATTTTTTTCTTTCAGATTATTAAAACTTATTTTTAAAAATGCTAATATATTAAATGTCACCTGAGAAGCATTGAAAAGTGACACATTTAAATCAACTATACTAATTGACTAAAATTAAAAGAATGCAATAGTATTTTTATATTATATGGACAAGTAATGGGCTTGATGCTTCAGTTTCTTACCAAAGATACTGCCTCAGTAGGGAGATCACACCAGTCTCTCCCCTTTCTCTTCCCAAACTCTCACATCAGAGCTTGGGTTACTGTAATCTGAGAATGTGAAATAGCTGCCAAGAGGGCTTGATCAGGCATTTTTTAAAAAATTAAAGACAAAACATAGAGCAACTGTTATACCCCAGGCATTCCTTTAGGCACAAGATATGCATTGGAGATGAAAATGGGGTAAAATTGTTTTATTGAGAGAATTAGGGCACCATAGTAGGTAAAGACTTAAGTATCCATTACATAATATAATTTTGGCATGCTCAATTCTAGTAGTCTTCTAAAGTGTATAATTTCTCATGTTACAGCACTTGATAGTTGAGTTACTAAAAAAAAAAAAGGGGAAAGAAAGAAAGAAACAGGAACAACAATATGAAAAATGACTGACTTTTTATCAGAAAATAAAGTTTGAACATCATTTTATATTGTTAAGAGGCATTACATTTGTCTTTCCTGTTCACTTATTTCTCTACGTTTTCTCCTCTGTTTGTACATTTATTTCTTCTTTATTTTCATAATATTTGTTTGTAATATAAGAATCAAAATTTTAATGCAGAATTTATTTCTCTTTGTAAAAAAAAAAAAAGAAAAAGTAGCCATGACTCCAACAGTTAAGCACATAGCTTAAAAATCAGATTTTATAACTGAAAGGTTTGATTTCATTATAATCATTAGACATTCAAAAAGTAAAAGAAAAGCTTTTTTTTTTTAAAAAAAGGAATATTTAGTGAAAAGCCTCAAAAAAACAAATCTTTTAGGTACAGAATTTAATGACCAGAAAAGAAAAACTTTAAGGAGAAAAAGAAAAGCTAAGCAGGATCTCATAATTCTAGCAAGTAAAATAATAAACGAATGCTAACACAAGATACAAAATGAGACTTGAAAAAACTCGTCTCATAGTCTTAAACATCAAGGTATTGATGACCTGCCACCTGAGATGGAAGAGGTTTCATGTAATAAACTGAAAACAACATCTCCTCAATCCAGGTTGATAAATCAACATATTTCACCAATAAATGCCATGCTCTGGTATTTTTCAGATTTGTAAATAGTAGTGAAATTTAATGCAACATAGTCTGCAATGATAAATTGCTGAAACAAGCAAATGCCAATATATATTCAATGGTTTATCTTTCTATCTGGAAGCAAAAGTTCTGTCTCAGAATTACTGTGTTTGTATTTTGGGGGAGGGGAAAAGATCTCTTTTCTATCACAGTTCCAGCTGCTCTAATCATCAAATTGACACTATACAGATTAACATGAGAAAATAACCACATTTGTCATGCATGTACACACAGGGGTTCCATAAAAATACAGGACTCAAGGACAAATGGGACAGTTATGAGGCCTCTATGTCATTTTGAGCTAAGGAGAAAGCAGGATAGTGGTTTGGACTTGAAAGGGAGGTTAGGCAATTCACATGCAGATGAGAAGCAGCAAATGTTTGGTAAACAAATTTTTCCAGAACACCCAAGTCAGAAACACTGTGACACAGAGGAAATTCTAACGAACAGACTGCTGGGTTCCTCCCTGTCTACCACACTTAGCTCGTGTTATACTGAGGTATTACCCCTTTCTGGAGCAGTCTTTTCTATGTAAGTTCTTTAATCAGGTAAGGAGGCAGGGTGGACAAAGGGCTCTTCTTGAATCTTTTGTATTTTAAAAATAACCAGCTTAAAATAATAAATATTTTATAAAAAAATTTGGGGGTAGCAAACTCTGTTCTCCTCAGTATCTACAAAATGTTTGGTTTCGTGAGAAGTTTTCCCCCTTTATAAGAAAAGGAACAACTGACTATTATAAGACACTGCTTCTTTTCCAGTGAGATGCTGGTATCTAAAACACTTATAGTTGAAATGAAATAGTTCCAGATAATACCGATAAATTGTTAACATTACTTTTAAAAATTTTACTAAAGGATGCTTTTAAAAAACGGTGTGAAAACCTGAAGAGAAACTAAGTCTCCTGCAATATGTAGGCATCAGTGGCTCATCAGAGGAAGAGGCCTCAAGAAGTTATTAAGGTGTTTGTGTTTAAAGATTAATTGTAAGAGCATTTAAAAAAAAAATGACAGGTCATGTTTTCTAAAGTGTTTTGAAAATGAAGAATAGCTGGAAAAAGTATCCTAATTAGCAGATATTTTTGTACCACTTGTACACTATTTGTGTAAGTCTCTGACGCCCCAGAGACATGTTTTGCGACAAGGTTCTTGAATTTTTTTTTTAAAGGTATTTGAAAAAATTACCTTGTAGACTCAGCTCTTCAAATGTTACTACTGATGCTAGGGCTTGAGAATGCAAACAAATACTAGAAATGCTCAAATTGTATTGAGAATTGCCTGGAAGAAGTGAAAAACAAGATGTAACAGTATTTTCCCTCTCTTTAACATAAGTGAATGACTAGATAAAAAAAAAAAAAAAAAAACTCCTCTGAATCTCCTGCTTGGTTTGAGAATTTTCCTCTGGGAGAAGAAGGATAAGTTTGTGAGATACGGACTAATTGTATGATAAATGTTGTACACTGATTTGTCCCTAGGTAATCTAGGGGTTTCTGTGAAGAAAGGGACTGCTGCCATCCATTGAAAAACAAACAAAATGTTTGCAGTTCCAACTGTGAACATTGGTGAACAACATTTATCTTTGCTAGGTACCGAGTTCAAGAATAGAAATCAACATATTTGAGTTGAAAATGAATCTATGTTTATCTAAGACTCAGCTTCAAGTGTTATGCTTCAAAAACAAGCACTTTTTTTCAATTAAAGAAATAAACATCATTCTTAATTTGATTACAAAAATCGCATATTTTAACACCTATAGGCTCCTAAAAATGTCAAAAAAATTACATTTTTAACTTAAAGTCATATTGATTTGTAATTTTACCATTAAAAAAACAATATGGATGAGAATTTCTATCACAGCTGATATAAAATTTAATATTTGGGCAGATCTAGTCGATCTGTGTAGTGGTAATGTCAGGAAGGTTTATTAGTAAGTGTCAAAGTAAGATTTCTTAAAGTTATTTGTTGATTAGAAGATCTTTGAACAAAATTCATTTTCATAGCAAATAATTACATTATCTGAGTTTTTTCAAGAATTTGAATGTGATGATACATCCCATAATTCCTTGATTTTCCTGGACCAACAATAAGTTAGAAAAGATAAATTGTGGACTTAGAGTAAGGAAAGTTCTTAGTAAAGCTCAGACCCAAGGACATTATTATTATCAATATAGGGTACATAATAGGTAATATCAAAAGTGTATAATATAAAACAAGAAGATAAAAATAAGGCAAAAACAATCAATTGATGATGTGACAATTAGTGTTTTAGGCATCTAGGAGAATCTAGCTGCCTTTTCTAATCTTAGGTCAGCAGATATCTTAGGATTGTCTACTAATAAAGATTTTCCAAAGAACTTTCATTTTATATATTTTAATAGTTACAATTATGAAAATCTTGTCATTTGAAAATGGTTGATATTTTTGTTGGAAAAGATGTAGAGATCAATTTTTTTCACTTCACTTGTATACAGGAACATCAAGCATACCTGGTAAGTTCTCTTTAGATGATTTTAAAAGGCTTTGACTTTTCCTGTTACATTTTCTAAAAGGGAAAATTGCCCAGTGTTAGTTTATATAGGGGCTGATATGTTGGTTGGTGAGGACCAGGACAGGCAATCTAGTTGCTGATGTTAAATGGAAAGTTCTGAGTATTCTTATTGCTCACCTAAATAACAACATACAAGTTGTATGGGTGGAAGTATTCCTGTGGCCTTTTGCCAATCACTCTCCAGGGACACAATCTACAACTTCCCAAGATGGGAAAGTACAGGTCCATTAGCGGTAAAGATAGAAGTATCCCCGATGAGAGTTATAGGAAGCCTGGTAGTTTAATGACATTTAATTTTACTGTTATTTTTATTTGTTTAAATTTCCTAGAAGATTGTAGCATTTAACTGATTTTTATATATGGTTTTAAATTTATTAACTCTACTTATAAAAATATGTCCTTTTTATTTTTAGTTATCTCTTTTTCCTAATTTGATAGGTTCTCACAGAGTTAAACGCACTCTCACCATACAGCTCAGCAATCCATGCTCAAGTCAGCAGTGTAATTGATTGACAAAAGACATAAAAAGAAGATATTGGAGTGATGATCTGTGCCTTGATTGTGGCAATGAATGCATTAATATATACAGGGATGTATAAACTTGTTAAAATTTATACAATTTACACTTAAAATAGATTTTATTGTGTATAAATTATATGTCAATAAACTTTATTTTATAAAGTGATATTTTGAGAGTCAACTGAAACATTTTTCCACTTTTTCTATAATCAATAAAATAGAAAAAGTGTGGGTCCTGGGGGAGGCATATTCTGGTTTGAAGCTATATTTTTCCCAAAATGGCTCTCTTGATCTTTAGAATCTCTCATCCTGGAACCTAGTATTAAACATTAGGAACAAGAAAAGTTAATGTCATTTTTTTCTAGGCTAACTTTTGATTATTTTAAAGTGATTTGCATTATAAGATGTTAAGTGTTGTCAAAATGTACTGACAGAGAGAGAATTTTAATATGCCATCTATAAATTGTTAGCTCCAAAAATGTGTGCTGTCTTTTGAGGAACCATGTCCTTTTAACACTTAGAAATCTTTTGGATACATCAGAGTTAAACCACTTCTATTAATTATTTCTTTCATTTATATATTCAGCAACTACTTTTTATGTCCTTAGGCAGACCTGGGTCCTGTACTTGTGAAGCAGGCACTCTAATGGGAGACAGATATTAAGTTAATGATGCTATAATTAAAAGTTATGATGACTGCTAACAAAAATAAAGTGGCAAGAGAACATATTACAAGAAATATTAATACAGGTTGAAAAGATCTGCTGAAAAAATGACTTTTAAGCCAAGCTACAAATACTATTATGAATGCATAAACTGCTTTTTAGCACATAACATGAACTAAAAAAAATGTGTTCATCTGCCCAAAAGATGACTCCTTTTGAAAATAGTACATGCTGAATGTTTAAATAATTTGTATCTATTCTGATTTAAATAAGCACATTTTAAAACATCTCACTGAATTTTAAGATGGCTTTAAATGGCTTTCTTGGCTGAGTTACACTTATTTTTGTACACTGATACCATAGCTAGTGATATTTTATAGAAATGATGACACCAGATTTTTATTTTGAAACCTTATTTTAAAACACAGATGTAATAGGAACAGACTCATGGATGGAAAGCAGGATGACAGCTGGGGGTGGGAAGGTTAGGGGTTGGAAGGATTGAACAAAAGGACTCACGGACAGGGACAGGAGTGTGGTGATTGCAGGGGGAGGAGGGTGTAAGGGGATTAAATGGTAATGGAAAAAAATACAATAAAGAGTAAATAAAAAGAACAGATGTTATAATGGCATCTTGGAAATTTATTATTTTATATTAACATTAATACTTTATGCATACATTGTATCAGTTCCCTACATAAAAGTAGATATATTTTCATGGAAGCTTTTTGTAAAAAATGCAAAACTCTTCATCTTGGTGTGACATGAGTCCATCTTGTTTCACTGTTGCTATCTTTGGGAATATCGTGAGGGAGAGAAGCAGATTTAGTATCAAGTACTTTGTGATATCACAAACATATGGTAATTCAATTATATAATTTTTCTCATGATCCACACATGTGTGGAGAGTGAAGTCTTAGAACAATTGTGATTATGATTGCAATATGATCAGGATGAGGAGTTTCTTCTCATAGTAATTTTTTTTTATATCAGCAAAACTTATATAGGCTAGTAAGTAAATTATAAACAAGTAAATTGTGAACCAAAATTAAATTAAAATAATAAGGTCTAAACTTATATTTCATTATAGAGTTTATGTGAAGTATGGAATGTTTCATAATAATAACATTTATATCTATTACTTTACAAAGATGTAACTCAATAATATTAATCATATTATGCTGTAGTTTTTAATTTTCTAATCTTCATCTAGAATTTGTGTACTTAAGTTCAAAATCTTCTTGTATAGCATAGTGTTGACCACAAAATGAGTTTTAGGTAAATGTTTCTTTAATGTTTTCCCTAGCAAACTGTTTGGAAGCTTATACCAATCAATAAACATGCCTCCGAAAAATTAATTTAAATTTTAATAAATAAACAATGTGAATCAATGTTTCACTTGTTAAGTATCAGAATAAATTCTTCTCTGACTACTCCTTGGAAAAACTGTCAAAGATAAGGGAATTGGAATAGCAAGAGAGAGAGAAATAAAAATGTTTTGATATATTAGTCTTTAATTTGCTCCACATCATATATCTCACCATTGTCCAAGCAATACCAACAGTAACACATTGCAAAACCTCCTATATTTCATGCTCTCTCCCATTGTTTTTTTTTTCTTGACTCTGATCTAGATATTATTTTAAATGTATTTCATTTGAATGAAAATATAGGAAAGCTGAAGGGAGAAACCACGTGATAATAATTAAACTTTGACAAAAAAATGAAAAAGACTCATATTTTAAGAAATATTTTGTAAATGATCATAAATTAAGTAATTATTTTCTGATTTTCTCCTTTATAAATGTTTAAAATTCATAATATGGTATTCAGAAATTCAGAGTTGCACAGGACAGAACTATATTTCATTCTTCAGTAAATGATGCAATATTTTCAGATCTCTTTATAGATTTACCCAAACATTATATATTTTATACTTTAGCTTAAGTCTTATTCCTTTTGGTCCTTTAGTGGATATGGAAATGAAAAAGGGTCAGAGGCTTTCTTGGAGCAAGCACATGTTGCATAGAAGTAGATCCAGTGCCTGAGAGAAAGTGTATATTACTTTAAATTCTTCTCTAAATGTAAGGTACTGAAAGCCCCATAGTTCATTTCAACACGTTTTCTCATAGGGGCTTTTCCCCCTTGTATATATCTAACACTTCCACAGTCTTCTCTTCTGCCCTACTTTAGATTCATGTATACATACATTTAGAATTTTTTGGAACTTTTTATCCCTAGTAAATATAGGATTATATAACAAACAAGTAGACATATAAAATTATACATTTCAGATTTCAAACATAAAATAATTAGAATATAATTGGGTCAGAACATAAATTGAATTTCATGTTATCTCTGTTAGCTCTTAGGTTCCATCAGTTATACCTATTATGCACACTCATCCTAAGTATACCTTATCCAAAGCCCACACATTTATGTTATCCCTAGTGTGAGCTCCAGGGGAAGTCTAATTTATATTTGTATGAACATTCCAGACCCTCATTGTTTCAATAATCTTTTTTTCTGCCCCTACAGAAGCCATAGTATTATGTATGTTAACAGTGAAAAGAAAAATACAATTGTTCCAAATTCGATACTTTGTTTTGCTAAGGTGGATAATTATTAATTCCAATGTTTCCTCATTCTCTAGGTGTTTGATTTTTTAACTTCAAAAGAACATTACTCAACTTTTACATTTTTATGTTGTTTCTCGAAGAATATGTCAAAACTTGGATATTGATAAGAAATGTAATAATTTTACCTTTTAAAGTAAACAATTTTGACCTATATAAAGCTCTTAGAATATAATAAGGAATTACCAAATTTATGCCTGGATTTTATTATATATCACTTGCTCCAAGTATGTTATTTGTTCAGTAGAAAGGAGCACCTAGAGACAAGAATCAGACTCCATTGTCCTACTTTTTAAGAATATAAATAATAAATCAAGGTGACAGGCATCTCATGGGGGAGTCTGTCTGCAGCACTTACTAATTATTCTTACACAAAACCTTTGCTGCTTAATTTACTCAAGTCAATGTCAAGACAGGGTGAAAAGGGTCTTAATCTCTTTTTAACTGTCATGTAACACATTATAATAACTTGTACTATCTACTTTATAAGAATCTGAAAAAATGTATACTGCATAAAATAATATTTTTTACCCTCAAGGTAAATGTTCTTAAATTATATGGGCGCACACACACACACACACACACACACACACACAAAGACACACACACACATATGCACACACACAAACCAGTAAATATGGACTAGCCTGCCCTCTGAAATTACATCGATCAAGTATGCCAACTGCTATCTTCATAATTTCCAAGATTCTGAATAATATCAGACAAAAATTTACAGCTATACTAAATCTTATCCATTATATTTGGAATGAAACCAGCTGTAATGTGTGACTCACACAACATAATTTTTAAAACTGTTGACTGCCTGAGTGCAGTGATTGATATATGGAGGTCTTCTCTTTTTTTCAGCAAAGTTACTTGAGTTTAGCAGCTTTGAATCTCTCAGAAACACATTTCTTTCATAAAAGCTTGTGTTGAACAATCACTGCTTTTCAAGGAGTCTCCCAAATAAAATGGTAGATAGTAAATATTCATGTTTATACATATTGGTATTTGGAAACAGATAACCCATATTAAAATGATATTTCACCACATAGCAGTGATGTGAACTAACAAAAGTTACTTATTGCAAATCTGACTTAGTTTCTGCATCTATAAATAGAAATTTTCAAAATAATTTTATTGCATTATAGATAAAGTTTATAGGCAAGAGGCCACAGATAAAGGGGACAAGGCAGGGTTAGAATGCTGAATGCAGTTTTAAATGACTATCATGTATAAATGGAGAACTACAAAATAGTCAATGTAAGAAGATAGAAAATAACTTAAAAGGAAAAAAAATAAAGAGTTCTCTTCTAGCAGATTTAAGAAATAAAAGGAGAACTCAAACCTAGATTAGAAATGCTGAATCACCAACAAGAAAGTACATTATATAAATAGGAGAAAATAAAGGGAAGGTGGAAAGAGCTGAAAATGTATACAGAAGAGACAAAAGGATGGCAGATACCTCAGAAAAAGATTTCTGTGAAAAACCTGTAATTCTAGGAGGTAGAGTAAAACCTGCCCTAAAATTATTGAGAGGAAAGTAATCACTAGGGATAGATGGGATACTTATAAAATTATTCCAAGCCATAGAGACTGAACCTGTGAAAATCCTAGCAAGAATATTGAAACCAATGTGAAACTGAAACCAGATTCAATTGCCTGCCACAATGAAAGCTGAGTTTATGAGACAGGTGCTGGTGGGAAGAAAGTGGTTTATTTGGGTGGTGGGGACTCCTGTCCTCAAAAACCCATTTTACCATCTTTGTTTGAACCAGTGATTCTTATAGGAAGTTGATGTGAATTCAAAAGGGGAAAACTTTCCAGAGGGAGTACAGACGCGCAGTGTCTCTTGAGGGTAAGGGAAGAGAGATGAAGGAGTGTCTCCTATCTACTGCCCAGGCTTACTCCCTTTTCTTCCAATGTTATATTTCAATTTGCATCAATTGGACTTCTGTGATTTTACTACTGGCACTGGTATTTCTCCTTTGTCCAAATGCCTATGGTTTACTGCATTTCTCACAACTGCAATGAGAACGTGGCCAGAGGTGGAAGCACAGGGTTGATTATATACTTTGATTTGTTACAGAATACAAAACTTTGATTACTAGCTAGGAGGTATTAAATTGTGGTCACAACTGAACATTTTAGTACAGGCTGAGGTTTTTATGAGGAGGGAGGAGAAAGCAGAACAAAGAGATCTGGGAAGGGTTTGTGGACATGCAGACAGTGTCCTTGCTGGTCCCAGTATAGATCTTTATGGTCAGCATCCTTGAGTTGGAAGGACTCCAAAGTCAGAATGGTTCTTTCTTTCTTTTTTTTTTTTTTTTTTATTATTATAGCTTTTATGTTTTAGTATGGTTGGAACCTCCAGTACAGTTTGATTAAAAGTAATGATAGAATTTTTGTCTGTTTAAAGGAATGACTAACATTTTCTGACATTTACAGTAATTTCTTTTGTTTATACCCCCAAACTTAAGTTCCCTTCTAATCTGGCTTTGTCTTTTTTTTTTTTCCTTCCTCTCTTCCTCCCAACCTTTATCCCTCCCTTTTTTCATTCCTCTTTACTTTGTATCTTAAATGATGAAAAGGTGACTTTAAATTTTTTTTAATTTTTAAATTACCATTGACATTCAGTATTATTTTATATTAGTTTCAGGTGTACGCATATACATTTATATAGTTTACAAAGTTATTCCCCCCATGAGTCTAGTACCCACCTGGCACCATACATAGTACAATACTAGAAACTATATTCCTCTATCCTGTGCTTTACATCCCCGTGGCTATTTTGTAACTGCCAATTTGTACCTCTTAATTTTTTCACCTTTTCACCAAGCCCCCCAACCTCCCTCCTATCTAGCAGCCGTTAATTTGTTAATTGTATCTATAAACCTGTTTATTTGCTCTTTTTTAAAATTATTTATTTATTTTTTTGTTTGCTTTATTTTTTTATTTTTAGAGAGAGGAGAAAGGAGAAAGAGAGGGAGAGAAACATCACTGTGTGGTTGCCTCTCACTCGCGCCCCCAACTGGGGACCTGACGTGCAACCTAGTCATGTGCCCTGACTGGGAATCAAATCAGCAACACTTGGCTCTCGGGCCGACGCTCAATCCACTGAGCCACAGCAGTCAGGGCTTAGAATGTTTCTTATGTTCACACAATAACTGAACCTGTTGATTCTAATAAAGTACATTTAGAAAAGAAATGTTTAACAGGTAAACTCTAGTTTTGAGAGAAAAATCAGGTTAGAGTAACAAGCTGGGTTTAATATTTACTAGGATTAATGTGGGTAGCTATACATAATTATAGTGTATTCGCTCCTCATTACAATATGTCAAAAAATATGAAAAACAAAACAATGACCTGGAGACTGGCAACATTCAGTATATACCCCAATCTTCAAGAAAGGAGATACAAAAGGTGTAGTAACTATAGACCATTTCTCTAATCTCCCACACACGTAAGGTGGTGTTCAAAGTGATGTAACAAATGTTTCTGCATTTTATGGAACAAAAAATGCCAGCTGTTCAAGCTGGATTCAGAAAAGGAAGAGGCATTCAAGATATAATTGTGAATATTAATTGGGTACTGGAGAATTCCAAAGAATTTCAGAAAAATGTTAGTCTATGTTTTATAGAATATGATACAATCTTTGTGTGGATCATGAAAGGGTATAGTTGTTAAAAAGAAATAGTCAGCACGTGATTGACCTGATATGTAACCTGTACTGTGGACAGGAAGCCACTGTCAGGACAAATACAGACAATGATTTCCTATAGGAAGAGGTGTCAGAAAAGGGTGCAATTTTTATTTGTTTAATCTGTAAGCAGAACACACTATAGTAAAAACTGAGCTAGAGAAAACAGGAGTGAAAATTGGTGGAAAAATATTAATAACAAGCTATACAGATGACACCACTTCACTGGCATATAGTGAGAACAGGGCAAATGAGGTTTGTGTTTTGATGATAGCATTGTGCATAGTCAATAAAAACTCCTAAGTGTTCAATAGTGCATTATAAGCTATTGATTTTATATGGAGAATACTTTACTATCCACTAATTGAACAGATTGTGGTATTAATGATAAAATAGAATATAGATGGTGCAAAAGGTTAATTCTTATCAATTAACTAAAACTCTATTTTTCATCCCCTAAATAATTTGCTTACTTATTTCTCATCACTTAAATAAGGTGAAAAGATAAAAATAAGGTGCAGACAAGTAAGGGACACCTTTGTCTTTCACATGCCAAGTAAGCATGCTAACTAATGTTGCTTTTAATATTTTCTAGGTTTTAAATCATTTTTAGTTGATATAATTCAACTCAGAACTATAAGCATATTTTAAAAGTTACATCTTACTATGTTATGAAGAATACATCTGAAATTTAATTCAATAAAATTTGAAGTTTCAAGAACAAATGTATTGTTACTAGTTATTGTTCTTAGCCTAGAGAACTAACACAGCTAATCTTGAGATTTCTATCTACATTATGTCCTATTTCTATATTGAAAAACAATTAAAATGTTATGCAATAAAACATATTTGATATTTTTCTCTCATAAGCACAAAAGAGATATTTTAACACAGTTCTTTCTCTGTTTGGTCAGCTTTAACATAATTCTCAATGATAAATTAAGCACTTCAATAACTTAGATGTGTTTATATGTCAAGAATTATTAGATGGAAACTCTTACAGTTTGGAGTCATTCTAGAGCTGCTTAAAGGTTTCAAAAGGCATATAATAGGATCATTAAATATGATTTAAAAAGTTAATATAACCAGTGGATAAAGGTTTAGTTTTGAAATCCCATGCCACTTAATGGCTTATGCGACCTACCCAAATCTTCGATTTTCTAATTTGGAAAATGGGTCACAAATAAACCTAATTTGCTTGAGTGTTATAAAAGTAAATGCAGGCAGTGTTATAAAGCTATTAACCTAGCATCTGACACTAGTAACCATTCAATAAATAAGAAGGATGCCTACTCAAAATAATTCAAATTTAGTTGAATAGAGTTGATTAAATGTTACTTAAAAAAAAAAACTCCATTATCGAAGAGCCTTGATTTGTATGTTCTTGCTATAATCTCTACCACATCACATTTACCCAAATATATTATTTGCTATGAATGAATACTCACTCATGATAAATTTAAGCATTCCTCATTTC
Source organism: Furipterus horrens (assembly GCF_987537825.1). Taxonomy (NCBI): domain Eukaryota; kingdom Metazoa; phylum Chordata; class Mammalia; order Chiroptera; family Furipteridae; genus Furipterus; species Furipterus horrens. The sequence goes on along the minus strand of NW_028327182.1, from coordinate 30,910,124 downwards.
ACATAGGATAAAATGAGTTGTTTTTGTTGATCTAGGATTTAATTAAAATGTAACACTAAATGCTAAATATTAAAATTAAAATATATATTGAAAAATTAAAGAATCACATTTTTTTTATTTTTAAAATTATTTTTCTGATTTCCTTCACTTCATGTAAATACATATATTTAAAATAGTTCATATAAAAAAATAAAATAAAATAGTTCATATAACTGGGTAAATAACTCAGTTATATTTTCCAAGTATTGGTATTGTTAGCAATTTCCACTATGAAAAGTCAGATCTAAATTATAAGTGATTTTGCTTAATTATACAAATAAAAATAAAAACAAACAATTAATAAATTGTTGGGCACATGTATTTTTGTGTTGATATACTGCTCTACTGAAAATATATATTTGTTATTGATAATATTTACAAGTAGAAAAAAATTTAAATGCATAGCTTCACTGAAGAATAATTAGCACATTTGAACTCAAGCTAACATAAAACATTAAATGTGGATGGTCTAGGAATACAAATAGAGATTTTGGTTCCTGCTTAGGTAGAGGTACCTAAAAATGTCCTTTCTCAAGGTAAACACTAATGAGATATCTAGATATACTAATTTTATCAAAAGTTTGATAAAACTTTGCAAGAATAAGTTTAAGAAGTTGCAAGTAATTGAGAACGAAAGGGCAGTTTCCATCTCTCCCTCCTCCTGTCTCCCCTGAGGGAAGAAAAACAAACAAAGATCCAATCAAATCTCATTTCTAAACTAAGGGTAAGATTTTACTAACTGGTTTAGCAGGATACACTTCTCTCTAGATTGTTTATACTCTACAGATCTGAAGTGTATGGCTTGATGAAGCACCTTAAAATATCAGTACCACCTATGAAATTATCAGATTACAAATTGGAGATCTTCATAGCTGGAATATCTTCCTTTGTTTAAAAAATGTACCACATGCATCATAAATCTTGACTAGATGCATTTTAATGTAACAGGAAGGATCTAAGGCATAGTTGCATAATTGCTTGTATTTTTTAAATTGTGAATAAAGTAGGATACTATTTAAGATTTTTATAATTTTGATTCATGTTTAATAATCAAACACTTATATCAGTGATTTATTAAAAAATGTCTTCTTTCACAATTTGCAAGATACTATAAAACAAAAGTAAATAGACACTTTAAAAAAAGAGGTAGATTTTCAAGTAAAAAGTGAACAAGCTTGGGAAGAAAATAAATTCCTGGAAAATAAAATACCATGATAAGATAAACTCCCTACATACAATTGAAAAGAGAATTGTGAGTTGCAAGATGATACTCAGGTATTTACAAAGACCACAAGACAAAGAGAAAAAGAATTTATAATAAATACAGAAATTTGGTATGAGACATGTAGGATAGATTCTGAAGATGCTCATATATCTAAAAGAATGTGTAGAAGGAAGTAATTGAGTACCTGAACCATATTCAATTTACAATCTACAGAACTGAATTAAAAAGACCAAGGTAGTGCCAGTCATCATTATAATACATGCAGAAGATAAGGGTTAAAAATAGGTGTCTGCCCACAATTTATTTCCAACTGATAAATACATTTTGAAGAGATTGAGGTGAGAGAAACATAGTTTAATGCCTTAATGGCAATATTAAGATTTTTATTTCCAAGAATCTTGGAAAATATCTTCATCATATTTCAAATGGGAATCTGTTAGTGCTTGTGAAAATTCTTAGGAGAAATTTGTTTATATTTCATTATTTACTCAAAGAAGGTAACTGAAGGGCCAGACATATAAAAATGATAACTACAATGGTAATAACTGTAATCAAATCATACATTATAGTTTTTACTATATAACTCACATACTTGAAATATGGTCCTTACTTAAAATTGAATTTTATTAATATAAATATTAATAGAAATGACATAATACAGAAAGAATTATTGTTTGTTTCTTCATTCATTTTAAGGGATAAAGTATGGTTTGACATAGATGTATTACAGAAAGTTAGTTCATTTATCATGTATTTTCTAGTATATGCCTTAATTGCTGAATTTTATTAGTACATCTACAAATTATTGTTGTAACAGGAAAAATATAAAACAATGAAAAATTACCACAGTATGAAATAAATTAAGAATATATCATTTAAGAGCTTTATTGCAGCAAATCACAGAGGAGTTTGAGATTAGGGAAGATTTCACAGATTATCTTTTCTAATTGGATCTAGATATTGAGTTTAGATTTGCAGAGATGACAAATCCAAAGTAGCCTGGGTCCACATGTTCCTGGCAAAGTACTCTATATTTTTTTAAAAACGTAGATAAGTGTGAAAGAATAACACTCATTTACTTATTTACATATGGCCAAGTCAATATAATATGATTAATTATAGAATGAGTTTCATGTTTAAAATACTATTTCTATAATTTGGAATCATAGAAATCTTAGTTCTTAAACTAAGTAATTAAATAAAGTAAATTTTACAAGACAAAGTGATGATTTTACTAATCATAGATAACCAGTAAATTGTCTGGGCTTACTGTTTCTTCAAATTCTGTGATGTTTTATAATAACACATCTATAAAATATGCAGCATATAATTATTTAATCATTAAGAGTAAATGCATACACAAAAACACAAGTACATAGTACATGTATAAATTGTCTATTTGACAACAACTTTCCAATTTTAGGAAAAAAATAAAGGGGATATTTCTAGCCAAAATAAAGTCACATTAAAAAATAAATTTAAAAATATAATAGGTTGAAAGTATTAGATTAATTTTAAAACTTTCACAGATACAAATCTTTTGTAAATTTCATAATTCTGTAGGACAACCTAAAATTCTATAAATCCTTAAAAACCTACTTTAAGCCATAGAAAAATATCAAGGAACCACATTTTTAAGTATTTTTCACATTGTTAATACCAAAAAGACAGATTAGATAACACATTAACTTCTCTATGCATAAAAAGACATTGACACAGATGAGGATAATAATTCTGAGCCTGAATCTGTGGGTGAAATACAATTCATGCTTAAATGTTAGTCTCCATGATGTAAATACCACCATGATGTAAAAATTTAATTCAAAGTCACACTCAACCCTTATCAAATTGTCAGAGAGAATCCTTTATACATACATTGGAGTAGAATGGAAATGTCAAGGTGAATCATCAAAGTATGGATGTTCATATTTGAAGAAAAATCTTAAGGATTTTGTTTTATAAAACAGGTGGGAGCACAAAAATTTATATTACAGGACACTCAGTAAGAAAAAAATGATTTTTAACTTCATACAAAAATGACAAATGAACTTTACTAGAGTTGTCAAAATAGGTCCACATATAAGCAGTGGAAGAGAAAACCAGAGACCATTGTCCAGAAGCTCATAAGAAAAGGAAAAGTTGATAAAAAAAAAAACCTTTTGAGAATAAACAAAATAATTAAAAAATTGATATGGTAATTGTTCTTGAAATGATAATACATGACTATAAAATTATATTGACATTTAAATGAACAAATGACCACTTAAATTACTTTACTTTTTTAAAATATTGAGTTTAGCTGTATTTTCCAAAAGCAGATTTTTTAAACCAAATCACGTTATACACTCTTACATAAATAATTTCCTCACATATTTTATTTTAGTTTCATGACCAAAAGGAGCCATTGGGACTTCAATTAAGTATCCAAAACGTTTTGTGTTTTGAACTATAAAAGCTGTGAGAAAAAATTTATTTTTTATACACCCTGACATCATATTGTGTTTTTTTTAAAAACACAGAGCTCAGATAACATTATTAAAAAACCTTAAACTATCTTAAATGATTTTATTTATTATTTTTAATATAAATTTATTTTTTTATTTTTCCAATCACCTTTATACCCCCATACCCTCTTCCACCTCCCCCACCCCCTTTCCTGTACTGCTGTATATGAGATAGTATTTCTTTTCATTAAAACTTAGAATAATCAAAGATCTCTTGATGTTATGAGAGGGGAAAACAAAGAAACAAAATGTTTTGTCTACAACTGATTTGTGTTTAAAGTTTTCTTCTACAGTTCCTAATATTAGTAGAATTTATGCTTGATATATAGATATGAACTCCATGAATAAAATCTCATCAAAAAGTCAGAATTTATTCTTTAATATATATATATACATATATGTATATATATAATACATATGTGTTTAAAATTAAATTTGGGATGTTCTGCAAGTAAAAAAGTTTTAAATAGCAGGAGCTTAGGAAAGATTTTTTAAATGTTTATAATCATAGTAAGTGTTCTGGAGTTAAATAATACAATTAAGTGACCAAGAATCATGATAGGGCTTCATCTTAACTAAAATGCTTAAGGGAAATGTCTTTGTGGGAATAAAATTCCAGCTGAGTCCTCAAAGGTGAGAAACAATCAGCTAAGCAGGGAAAGCAGTGGCCCCCACCCAGGCATAAAATACAGCGTAGGGTGAAATGTATTAAAGGAAGGTAAGCAGCAAGAGGGTAAATAACACGGAAAGAAAGCCTGACAGTCAAAATTAAATGGAAGGATGAAAGGTGTGGCTTGTTTGGTGTATTCACTTTTTCCAATCATTTCATTTTGAATATCTTTAGTATGATTGTTTTTATCTCCAATTTTTCACTCTCCCATCATGACTAATCTCTTAAACATTGCTCGTTTTCCCTATGTACACAGGAGAGAAAAGAAAGGACTGAGGGAGAAACAGAGAGAGAGAGAGGGAGAGAGAAAGAGAGAGGGAAGAATTTTATTCAATGAGAAATGGGACACCATTGAAAGACCTTGATTTATTTAGCTAAATGATAGCATATAATACTGTCACAAGCATATATTCGTGATATAGTCTTTCCTATAAGTCAGCCAGGCAACTGCTCGGCTAGCTGCCTGCTGAGCAGCCCAGAAACAAAGAATAAACAAGAGACACACATAGGAATTATGCTCTTCACTCAGCTTTTATTGAATGCAGGTTCATTCAAAGTAGAAGATCAACATACATTAATATACTACTCACTCTCAACAATCTAAGATAATTATAACACACATACAAAGAAATCAATGAAGGATAACAAACCCGATTCCCAGAGTCTCAATCTGATGGTCCAGGAAACAGAACGGTAGGCAAGGGAGTTGTCAGCATTTGCAAGGAAGGATCTCTGGAGCCAGGTGGGCAGCAGGGCAGACAAAGTACTCAGCCCAGCAGGCAGAGTCTCTGGTGGCCGATGCCAGGAGAGATCAACATGGCATGGAGCAGCAATCTGGTGTGTGGAGCTTGGCTGTCTCAGCAGTGGTCTGGAGCCTGCCTCAGTTTTACCCTTGAAAGTGATGCACTCCACCCTTCTGGGTTTTTTGATCAATGTCTTTGCACCTTGATGCCAAGTGGGGAATTTTCCCGGGAGCGTATGGGTGGGTGCACTCTGAAGATATGGCTATTCTGATCCCATGTGCGTATATCTTAAGTGAATCTCCTTGCCAGATGTGTCTAGTGACTTAAGATAATTTTCCTTTTGAACCAAAGTGTCATGGCTGACTGACAGCCATTTTGATAGACATGAGTGACTCTACTTTGTTTTACATGCTTTATGCTATCTTGATCAGACCAATGACATTTTATTGGTCTTGTTGTCAATATACATTAAAGAGATTACTGTGGCTCCTATAAAGAAAAAGACTTGAGAGAGGCAACAGTGGAAGCAGAAATGATCGTGATACAGATTCCTACTGCTCATCAAGGTCCTTATTTATTTACTTTTCTTTACTTGAATCGTCGTCGGCAGCCGTCCCTCTCGAGAGACGATGGTGTAGCTTCTTAAGAGTCTATCTGCACCGCCGAGAATGGCTGTGCAGTCCGACTCGGGAGTGACACGGTATCTGTCTCCTCCCGTGTTGAATCGACATCTTGTGATGACGCTGGAGTGTCCTCTCCAGTGAAGCTGAAGCTACAGAGCCTGGGCAAGGTGATATGGAGGGTCTGCTGTTGCCCATGCAGCAGACCCCCCCTCTCTTCGCAGCTGAAGGGTCCAAGGGAAAGACGGAGTCAATACAGCTTGGCTTCAGGTGCGCCGCAGGAGTTGCCGGTGTTGACTACAACGTCAAACCGCCTTAGGGACTCCGGCTCCGGATTTTCTGTTGGGGTTTACTCCCTTAGCCTTTCCCCTAAAGAGGTATGCCGCAAGGCAGCGGAGGTTTTTTGGAGTCAGAGTTTTCCTTCTCTGATGTGCCCTGACTGGAAGATCGAACCAGCGACACTTAGCTCGCAGGCCGACGCTCAATCCACTGAGCCAAACCAGCCAGGGTTTGAATATATTTTGAATAACTCCAATGATAAAACAAGTTGGAAACACGAGAACAAGAGGTAAAGTAGCTTGCCATCTCCAGAAAGCAAAATTTGAGTTTTTGAATTAACTTTCTCATTGTCACAAGCTGAGAGATAGGATGCAGAAAGGATGAAACAGATACATTGTTTGGTTTTTCTCCTTCATCCACAACAGACTGCTTAAGATTATCTGATTTCAGAAGTCTCCCCTAGTGAAATTTGCATGAATAAGAATCATCTGTGTTGTTGTAATGCTGGACATGTGTTCCTTTTTTGCTATGTTTCTTTCCTTTTCTAATTTTTGTTTTCCTGAGATGCCTTGCCACACTGAGCATTAGCAGGTATTTACTCAGTCTTTCTTATGCAACAAAGGCAGTCTAACACAATCTTGGGTGACACAGGATTTAGCCTTAAACTTTCCCCACCACAAAAGGCAAGTCTTATTTTCAAGTACTTAAAGTGTCAGTCCCCTAAATTTGTGTAAAGTTTATTTTTTCTTTTATGAAAATTTGTAACCATACCTTCTGAATCAAATTTATAGATATATGTGGACAAAAAAAGTGATATTATTGACATATATACTTCCACAAATATAATCTTTTTAATTTAGGTCAACTTTATTAAAAATTGTCTTTGACTTATGAAAGTCAATGATACAATAATAAAGAGATCTTATGAGGCATAGGCTATCACTTTTTAGTTATAATTTATAATTCAGTTTAAGCAGTGAAATTTTAAATTGCCCTTTGAGTACTGGTAATTTGTCTAATATAACTTGGCAACCCTGTTAGTTCATTGCCCAATTAACTGGATAATACATTTTGTGCCCAGAAATTCCCAGTTGAAATTCAATGTAACACATACTTTGAGGTTTGATAATTGTATATTTAAGTGTGTGTGACTAACTCCCAATTTCTAAATTAGAATTTATATATTATATTATTAGTTGACTCTAGAGTAACAATTTTTCTCCCTTATCTTGTTTCTGTAAGGAATTAAGACTTTAAAGTTTGATATGAGACTAAAATTCTGGAAATATTAACACCAAAATATATCTCATTTGTTAACTAATTTCTCATCTGTAAGGCTTAGTTGTAAAAAAGAGTTTACTTTTAAGACTTAATTTATATGAATATTTTTTCTATTATATTAGAAACTAATTAAGCTTGTTCCATCAAAATCTGTGTTGATTCAGATTATAGAAATAGAAATAATAATATTTGAAATTTATTCTAACAGTCTTTCATTCTCTGCTCTTTTTTTCTATTTTTATTCTACACTCATATATTTGGAGTTTATCACTTTATTATTGATTATTAACCTAGTATACCTTACCAAAAATAATTTTGGCATACTTTACTTCTTAACTCTTAGTACTAAGATGGCCTTAATGTTTTCTGAGCTTGATTAAACCTGACACAAGTTTTTCCCTGACTCTAGGCCCCTGACCTCTCTTTCTTTAGGAACATTTACTTTTGAAAACATGTAATGCATTCTTTCTTTGTCTCTTTGAATTGCAAATTCTCTCCCAGCATCTTGTCAGTTTTATAAGTTAAGAATATTTTGGGGGGGAACTAGGAGATACTCTTTTGAAATATAATCATTGACATGGAGAGAGCCACCATCTTTCAGGCTATTTGGGAGATTAGGAGCCTAAATTCAATGTGACAGTTAGCAAATACAGATGGCCTCATCTAATACTTTCCATTAGAGCATACCAGCTCTTAAAATTTCTCCTATACAATGGAATACTGTTCAGCCATAAAAAGAAGAAAATCCTCTAATTTGTGACAACGTAGAGAAACCTGAAGAACGTTATCATAAGTGAAATAAGCCAAACACAGAAAAAATAGTACTTTATGATCTCACTTTTTTCAATATATAATATCTAAAAAAGTCAAATTCATAGAAGTAGAGAATAAAATAGTAATTGTCAGGTGCTGAGGGTTTGGGGAAGTGGGGATTTGCTTGCCACAGGGTACACACTTTTAGTTATGAGTAAGCTCTGGAGATCTCATATACAGCATGGTGACTATAGTTAATCCTGCATTGTACACTTGAAATTTGCTTAGGGTAGATCTTAATTGTCCTCACCAAAAAAAAAAGAAAAAGAAGAAGAAGAAGAAGAGGAAAAGAAAGAGGAAGAGGAAGAAGAAAAAGAAAAGGAAAAAGAAAAAAAGAAAGAAAAATGTTTTAAATAACTATGAAAAGTGATAGATATATTAATTAGCTTGATTAAAGTAATCATTTCACAAGGTATACATATATCAAGTCATCACTTTGTACACATTAAATATATACAATTTATGTCAATTATACCTCAGTAAAGCTAAAAAATCATTCCAACTTATGCTTCAACAGAGTTGAGTTCCATTTCTCTCCTGTATTGCAACAGTTTTAGTAGCTTTGAATAAATCTCCCTTGCCTACTAACTTTCCATGCATTTTTTTCTTTGGCAGCTCATTTCAGCTATTCATTATTGACAGGCATATGCTATGAAGAAGTAGTTCTGATTTCAATGTTATGCTTCAAGGTGGTATAACCCATCGCTATAAAAATAGACAAGTATGCTCTTGATATATTGGAAAATACTAGATTAATTATATGGTTTACAGGAAAAAAAATTGTGATTCCTTTGCTAACAAAGATAATAAAACCCCCTATTAAAATAACTCTTTAAACACACACATTTATACATGTGCACATATAGTTGGTAAAAAATAAATGTTAGCTTAGAATTAATAGTTGAAAGAACAGCTGAAATTTCTGTTGTAATTTATTTCATTAAAATTTGATACAATTGTCTTCAAAGCCTTTGATTATATTAACCATTTTTGAATCTCAGATTCTTAAAACTTTATTAAACTATCAAAATAATCCCAAATATCTCAACCTCAAACTTACCTCCTGCTTTTAATATTTACCATATAAATAAAATACTTTAGAATTATTTATACATTTTCATTTGTTGAAAGTCAAATTTGAAATACATACAAATAATATTAATAAATATAAAAGGATACCTGCACAGACCTACAGTCTAAAGCTAGCTTGGTCACTCAAGTCATTCTGTGTTATCTAATTTTGACAAATAAGCAAAAAATTTATTTATCTTTGATGTAAATTTTAATATGATAAAAGAGACACACAACTACATACACAAATATGATCCCACTCTCAATTTTTGCCTTTCTAATCTCTTCACCCATCAGAACTTGGTGTTACTCTTCTTCCTAATGTGTTCAATAATATTACACCAAATATCCAAAAGAAGAATCACAAAATTACTGTGAAATATGTTTCTAGAAATCAATGTGATAATGGGTTTGGAGCTTATTCCTCCCCATCATTCACTCTGAAAAATCATACACATGGATAAAAATAATATGAATTCAAAAATAATAACCAAAAGAATTCCACCATAATATTGTATAAATGTGTTATGTATAACCACATTTTTTTAAAAATGTGATAATACCACAAAAAGAAATTCTTTGTTTTTTGCTGCATGGACTAATTGAATGAAAGTTATATTAAAGAATTTCTTTTTCTTATCTAAATTCTGCACAAAAGAAGACATAGAGATTAAATCATTTGTTAAATATAAATATTAAACTTCCACTTTGAGCATGGTGAGGAAATTGCATTGTGAAGCAGCAGATGGAAAAGGACCTTCAAAAAAGCTCATAATCTCAAATCATCTTATCACAAAAAGGCATTTTTGTATATAAATTATAGAAAAAAGAATGTCTCTTTTAATTGCTTAAAGACTTTGCCAATAGTCAATCCAAGTTTTATTTCCTGGAGCCAAATGATTTTTGAATTGAGAGAGAAAACATTGCAAATTTCATTAGTTCAGAGAACATTAATTTACCATTTATGTGTAGCTTTTAGTTGTGTGTGTGTGCGTGTGTGTGTGTGTAAGTATATATTTACTTAGGTACCTGAATTTAATTTGAATCAGCGAAAGGCAGTGGACAGTATTTTACATATTTATAGAAAGATATGTTGAAGGAAATGAGGCAGTCACAGCAAATAGGTATCATTTTTTCCTCCGATATGTGCAAGGACTTGGAACGAGTCAATTACATGAAATATAATTTAATATTTTAAATTGCACATGGAAACAATGCATACTGAAATATTATTTATTTGAAACAATAAAATGCTAAGTTTAATATTTACTATTTCACATATATATGTATAAAACTTCTAAAAACTACAAAGGCTATTTGGAGAGCAATCACTTGGGACACTGTTAATCTGCTAAAATGGAACTTCTTTCCAACTAGCAGCTCTGTTTCATGTTTCTATGTGTCCTTCATTGTGCTTGGCTTCTTTTACATTTGAAACAATGATTCTCTGTAGCATCTTCTACACTGTCACATATCAAATATTGTGTGTATATAAAAATTTTTCAGATCTCCAATTAACCTAACTCTTTGAAAATAAGATCATATTCTCTTGATTTTATAGCAGAAATGTTTTTGATATAACTTTTCCCCATTAAGTTGGTACAAATTCTTACTTATTCCTACAATGTACTCATTTAAAAATGATGAAATGTAGGATTATAATAGATGATATTTCCATCACTTTATTTACTTGAAAACTTTTAATTATTCATCACCCTACAACTTCAAAATTAGAGAGTACAACATACTTAGGCAGCTATTTGTAATCCAAAGAGCAATGGATTTGAAGTTCTGCATTGAGATTCTGGCTTTGTCATTTACAAGCTATATAAACTTGCATAACCATTTAGTCTACTAATGTCTTTTCATCTGTTCCTTTTATTAAATTGCAATAACAATTACCTTGTCTAAATTGATATAGCTTGTGTGAAAGCACTTCAAATGTTTGAACTAATTTAAAATAGATATGCTACTGTAATCATATAAGTTTTGGTAAAATGGAGGCACAAAGTTGATGGATGACATTAGGATAATAATAGGGAACCAAAGAAAAATATTGTGTGTTGATAAAATAAAGAATTTATGATGAGCGCCTACTGTTCTGAAAACATGAATGTTCACTGAACATTTATTTATTTATAAAAACATTTCATACATTATTATATGCAAATTTTTAAGTTAAAAAAATTGTTGCCCTTACAATGTTCATAGATAAAACAGGAGAGACAACAATAATGATAATTATTGATAAATTCATTGATTGAATCATGGAGAAAATGCTAAAGAACAAGTACAATGTATTATTAATATGTATTGATAAAATCAGTGTTAACGGAAAAACTTTTCACAGTCACATAGAGTCTACTAAAATTTCTTACACTGCAAAAAATAAACTTCCTTAAAGGAAATATTGATTTTAGAGTATATTCATACATATATTAAGCATTCATATTTTCTGTGACGTGAATTCTTCTTATACATTCTTCCAAACTTTTTATTGTGTTTAATTTTTTCTACTAATTTGTTCTTCATTCTGAATGCTATTTTGGAGAACAGGTTAGATGATAAAATACTTTCTGCTATTTTGTTACTTTTTTACTATATTTTTAATTTTTTCAATAAAATGCATTTTTAATGTATTATATACATATATATGCATGTACACACTCAAACACACACATATTTATTTTTAACCCAGATGATTTGATTTAAATTTTGGCAGTCCTACCAAATTAGCTGTTGAATACTTGAGCAAATAACTTAGCCTTTTCTCAGCCTCTGTGTATGTTGGATGAATATAAACAATATCTACCTGTTAAGATTGTTGTGAGGATCAAATGACTTAAATTCTCCAACTATTAACATCCAATACTATGATGCTACACTTGTTACAATTAACTAATCAATATTGATACATTATGACTAACTAAAATGCGTATTTTATTCATGTTTCTTTAGTTCACCTAAGGTCATTTTTCTGTTCCAAGGTATCATCCAGAATACAGTACATTTAGTTGTTATGTCTCCTTAGAGTCATAACACATTTGAGGAGAAAAAGAGTTCCCATATAACTCTTGGGTCCACAAACCCACATTGCACACTCCCCTTACTCTTAACATTTCTCACCAGAGTGGTATATCTGTTACAAAAAAAAAAGAATCTTCATGGCACATCATAATCACCTAAATTCCATATTTTACATTAGGGTTCATTATTGATATTATACATTAGAGGGGTTTACACAAATGTATAATGATATGTATCTATTATTATTATATAATACAGAGTATTTTCACTGCCCTGAAAATCTTCTAAGCTTCACCTATTTACCTATGACTCCCCAAACCCACTCTCCATCGCTGGAAAACACTGATAATTTTACTGTCTCCATAGTTTTACTTTTTCCAGGATGTCAAATAGTTGGATTCTTATAGTAGACAACCTTTTCATATTGGCTTCTTTCACTTAGTAATATGCATTTGAGGTTTCTCTATGACTTTATGTGGCTTGATAGCTCCTCTCTTACTTTTTTAAAATATTTTTTTTTACTTTAATAAGCTTTTACAATTATAATTTACATTAAACATTGTATTAGTTTCAGGTGTACAACATAGTGGTTAGACAATCATATACTTTACAAAGTGTTCTCCCTGATATTTCCAGTACCCACCTTGTACCAGACATCACAATTACAATATTATTGACTATATTTCCTATGCTGTATTACTTTACATCCCCATGACTACTTTGCAACTAACTATCTTTACCTGTCAATTTCTTCACCTTTTCACCGAGTTTTACAACCACCCTCTCCTCTGGCAACCACCACTCTGTTTTTTGTTATTTATGAGTCTGTTTCTGTTTTGTTTATTCATTTATATTATTCTTTAGATGCCACATATAAGTGAATTAAGTAGGTTTATTGTCCCATGAATGTTTGATAGAATTTATTTATTTAAAATTTATTTTATTTTATTTATTTTTATTTTTAGAGAGAGGGGAAGGAAGAGAGAAAGAGATGGAGAGAAACATTAATATGTGGTTGCCTCTTGTGCACCCTTAACTGGGGAGCTGGCTTGAAACCCAGGCATGTGCCCTGACTGGGAATCGACACTTTGGTTCACAGGCCGGTGCTCAATCTACTAAGCCACACCAGCCAGAGCTTTGATAGAATTTATATGTAAGTCAGCTGAGTAAGATTTACTCCAGCAAAATTATTGATGTTTCCTTTAAAGATTATCATGGGTATAAATTACATTAGTGTGCTAGATAATTTTAAGGCTTTAATTTTCTGTTCTTTATTCCCTTTCTCTATGGAAGTTCAACTAGTGTAATAAACTTACTTGATCATTTTTAAAAAGCTAAGAACTTGAGAATTATGGTTTTAGTAATTCATGCATTTTATATTTATTTTTAAGTTAATAATGTAAAGTTTTAAACTTTACTTAACTTTTTTATCATCAGCATTTCTATTTTATATTCAGTTGGTTGTCTATATGTCTGCTTAATTGTGTTTGTTTCCTCCTAGTTTTCCAAAGCATTTAGGAATATAGAATTCCCTCTAATTCTTTTTGAGCTGTATTATACAAATTTGACTGTAATAATATTGCTACTGACAGTTTTAATTATTCACTAGTTCTATCATATTAATTTTTACTTATTTTTCCTCTCCTTTTGTGTATTTGTGTGAGTGCATTTCTTACACGTTTTTCTTGCACTTTAAAAACAAATGATGAGGCTGTTTTCTTTTCTTTGATTTTTTGTTACACTCAAAATTTTTTCTCTCTCTTTGTTGTGCTGGAAAGTTTATAGCTATTATTGACTTAACACTTTTTAATTTTTTTGTAGTGTTTTATAGAAATGCTCATAGTCTTTTATTTTTATCTTTATATTGACTAATATATTTAGCTTATTTCTGAATAGTACAGGGAATTAGAATTTATTAAATCTGATTCTCTCCAGCCACATGCATTCTATTATAATCCTTTATTGCAATTCTAAACCTACAAATTAAAAAATCAGTTAAATAAATGAGTGAATGTGTATTTTACTATCAATCTTCCTCCAAAACTGTGAATTCCTTAGGAGGATACACTTTGTTTTGTTTATCTCTGTAGCCCCACAACTAACACAATGCTTCTAGTTATAATAAATGATTGACAAATATTTAAGTAACATGTGGCAGATTATATAATTGTGATTTGGTTGTTTTAATTCTCTATTCATACCACATTAGGGTATAAACAGTGTTGACCTAGCCCTGGCTGGTTTAGCTCAGTGGATTGAGCGTCGGCCTGCGAGCAAAGTGTCGCTGGTTCGATCTTCCAGTCAGGGTACATCAGAGAAGGAAAACTCTGACTCCAAAAAACCTCCGCTGCCTTGCGGCATACCTCTTCAGGGGAAAGGCTAAGGGAGTAAACCCCGACAGAAAATCCGGAGCCGGAGTCCCTAAGGCGGTTTGATGTTGCAGTCAACACCGGCAACTCCTGCGGCGCACCTGAACCCAAGCTGTATGGACTCTGTCTTTCCCTTGGACCCTTCAGCTGCGAAGAGAGGGGGGGTCTGCTGCATGGGCAACAGCAGACCCTCCATATTACCCTGCCCAGGCTCTGTAGCTTCAGCGTCATCGCAAGATGTCGATTCAACACGAGAGGAGACAGATACCATGTCACTCCCGAGTCGGACTGCACAGCCATTCTCGGCGGTGCAGATAGACTCTTGAGAAGCTACACCATCGTCTCTCGAGACGGACGGCTGCCGACGAGTGTTGACCTAGAATAATTTCTTAAGCATATAAGTATGTAATATTTATAAGCACAATGTTTCACAACATTAAAAAAGAGATGTAACAGCTAAATTTTTAATGACCTAGAACCTTAGGCCAAAAAGGTGTCATAGAAATATCTTAGCCATGTAAAGCTTCATAAGCAAATATCTTCTCTTCCTTCATTTTTCACATGTGACCTGGTCAAACATCTCATAAGAGCTTTTTAAAATGTATTTGCCTCTTAACTTTAATGATATTGTCTCTAATAAATATTTAATCTGTATTTACAATTCCTTTTTCAAATCAGGCACACTCTCTAGGCAGGAAATATAATTGGTGATTTAGCAACATGTTCATTCACTTTTAAATTGCAAACAAGTATATAATCTACATAATTATTTACACTTCATCACTGTAAACCATCATAAGGAATAGAATAAAATATTAGTTGTAGGAAAATATCTGTTTATTTTATAAACTTTATAAATTGTTATAATAAGCAGATAATTATAATATAGCTAAACCTGTAATGATAAGCAAAGACTAACAGTCAAAGAAAATGAGGTAGACTCTTTAAAGCACATGGAGAAGAAAGAAAATAGGTCAGGTTAGAGAACACTCATTGGTTTTTAGAGTTGATGGAACTAGAAGTAGAGAAAAAAAAGTGGGACTTAAATCAGAAGAAAATCAACATAGTAAACTGTTTAATTTTATAAATCTATTTATAACCTGAGTTTTTTCAGACATTATAATGAAATGAACTTATACCTGCTTACTAAAAGAAAACACAGTAAATACCTAAAGCTATTGTTTCAAGCAATAAAATGTAAGTAAAAGAATGTGCCTATCCTTGTTCAGTAGGTACCAACATACAAACATACACAAATACACTTGCACAGGCTTTTATTCTTCCCAATTAGTCTCTATCCTGAAGTGATGTCCATTAAAAGGAGGAAATCAAGAAATGACAGTAGGAAACACCAAGTGAAAGTTTTTAATCCTAACTTAGACACTGATTTTATTAACTATTAACCATCTTTGCTCTATCTCTTCTTGATTTAGCAAGCTCTTTCAATATTCAGCGGTATTTATCTATTGAGAAGGGTCTGCTATAGCATGAAATTGTCCTCACGTAACAGAGATGATTTTCTCAGAGCCAGTTTCCCTGGTTCAGTGCTACTTTGTCTTAAAGCAGCAATTTTCAACTCTTTTCATCTTATGGCATGCAAAAAATAATTACTAAAATTCTTTGGCACACCAAAAAAAGGAATAATTTTGATTCATTCACACAAAATGGGTAATGTTGTGTTGGGTGCTGAATTGTTTTATTTGACAATCTAAAAGAAAAGAGGTCAGTGCCCTCAACTAAATAGTGAAGTATTGCATGTTTTAAAAAATCTTGTAGCACTCTGTTTGAAAATCATTGTCCTAAAGGAATTGGCTCTTCTTTATCTAATTTGCACAAAAATGCCCATATGTGCAAGTAACCGTCTTGTTCGCTAATGAATCAAGTTTGTATAAAATGGATTTTATTTATGAAATAAAAATATCGTTGTAGTTCAGAATTCTGTTTTATAGTCTTTATATCTTTATAATTTAGTGGTTAATTTCACCTGTGATATTCAAATTCAGCTAAGACCCAGACATTGTTGCAGGCACAGTAGATACAGTAACGAATAAACAAGTTAAACAATCCAGCCTCTTTGATGTTTCACTTGGAGGGAAAAAAACCACATTTCTATAGTGTGCCTCAACGCCAAACATTTGTTTAAGTACTCATGTATCTTAAACAATTTAAACACATGTAAACCTGTGAGACTGTCACTCTGTTGTCTCCACTTTACAGACAGGAAACTGAAGCATAGAGAGATGAAGTAACTTGCAAGGGCTGTGCAGAGATTAAGTGCTGATACCAGGATTTGAATCCAAACATTCTGATTTAATTCTACATTTCAAACTTATAGTTCATGGTTCCTTTATAGTGTTATATTTTCTCTGAGATGTCCATTTTTTCTAAACATATCTTAAAAATGAAACAATTGAAATCACACGGTCTTACCAATAGTTGTATAAAAAGAATTTGAAAAAATCTAACAACCGTTTGTGATAAAAATTTTAGTAAATTTAAAATAAAGGGAAAATTTCTCAATCTGATAAAAGTAAATCTACGAACATTTACAGGTAACATCAAACTTAATAGGGAGATGCTTTCTAAGATCAGGAACAAGATAAGGATATTGTTCTCATCACTGCTTTTCAACATCAGACAATATCTTAAAAATGTAAGAGCACTAGCTGGTGTGGCTCAGTGGATTGAGTGCCAGTCTATGAACCAAAGGGTTGCCAGTTTGATTCCCAGTCAGGACACATGCCTAGATTGTGGGCTGGATCCTTGGTTGGGGATGTGCAAGAGGCAACCATATGTTGATGTTTCTCTCCCTCTCTTTCTCCCTCCCTTTCCCTCTTTCTAAATAAAATCATAAAAAAAAAAGAAAGAAAGAAAGAAGAGAAAATATAAGAAACCAAAATAAAAATTATACAAGTCACAAACTTGGAAAAACGTTTGAAAAAATATATCTGATTAAGGACTCATATAAAATATTTTTCGAAGACTTAAAACTCAACACTATTTAAACAACTTGATTTAAGAATGAACTAAAGTCCCTAACAGATATTTCATCAAAGAAGATAACATTAATATGTTAAAAACATGCTCCATATCATCAGGAAAAATACAAAATAATACCTCTATAAACCCCTTAGAATGGCCCAACTCTAGAATAGTGGCTAGACTCAATGCTGGAAAGGATGTGGAGAACCAAGAACAGCGGAAATGCAAAATTATATAGCCACCTTGAAAGACAGTTTTTTCAGTTTCTTTCAAAACTAAACATACTCTTACCATATGATCCAGTCATTGTGCTCATTGGTATTTATGTCTACACAGAATTCTGCACTTGGATATTTATAGAAGCTTTATAATTGTCAAAGCTTGTAAACAAGCAAGATATCCTGCAGTAGGTGAACAGGCAAATAAACTATGGTGCATCAGACAATGGGATATTATTTAGTGTAAAAAAATATGAGATATCAAGTCATAAAAATATATAAAGAAAATTTAAATGCATATTACTGGTGAAATAAGTCAATCTTATAAGGCTACATGTTATCCTCATATAACTCCAACTATATGTTTGAGAATAAAAAGTATGGAAATAGAAAAGATACTTTCAGTTGTTGTCAGGAGTTAGAGGGAAGGAAAGATAAATAAGTAGAGCTCAAAAGATTTTTCAGGCAGTGAAAACATTGCAGTTTTAGTTAGTTATTAGCTAGGAAGCTGCAGCTTCACAGACACCCTGGGAAAAGCCACATCCTCTGCCAAAAGGACTTAATCCCTGAGCAGGCAAGAAAAACTGGCTTTCCAATCCTCCTAGGGGAACAACCAACGTGTTAGCCCACTGGGGAAGGGAGAACCATCAAAGGGATTTTTTTTTTCTTTTCTGGGCCCATTTGCAGTAGAAGCCAAGAAGGCACAGGGAATGCCCTTCTGTTAGGCACATGCACAGTAGAAGCCAGATAACGAAGCAGAACTTTGAGGCATGTGCAGCCATAAAGGGTAGGAGTTAGCCTGGGGAAATCTAAGAATAGAAAAAGATAGACTACTTCATTCTGGGCTTCTGACCAAGATGGAGGCATAAGTTAACATGCTTTGCCTCCTTGCACAACCATAAGAAGGATCTCTCTACCTAAAAACAAAAAAGGCAACCAGAACTATCAGAAAATCGAACTGGATAGAATTAATAAGAAATATTCATCCAGGTGGTAGGAGGGGTAAAGATGGGGAACCAGGACAAAGAGGATGTGATGGCAAGGTAGTGGCTGCACCAGCAGAATGAGTGACTTCAGTCACACATTCACATGTGGTTGATATAAGCTGGGAGGGACACCTAGGGAGTGACCCCAGGCCCAAGCTAGATTGTGCAGCTCATGGTCCCAGTGCTAAGAAAAATAAAGCCTCATTGCTTCTGACTGTGAAAGCAAGTAGGGGTTGGAGCGACAGAATAAACTGACCATCTCTCAGGAGAGCCCGTTTAGAGAGCCACCATGGTCCTAGAACGCTCACAATTCCACCCACTCTGGGAACCAGCACCAGTGAAATAACTAGAGGGGCACCAGTCACATACAGAAAATATGTGCAGTAACTGGGAAAGGGGCAAGTGTCCAGTAAGGGCACTGTGCTCCCTCAGACCCCTTCCCCACAGAGGATTAGGAACCTGCAGGACAACTTTAAACATACCAACATCTGAATCAAAAGGCCGACAGAAGGAAAAGAGGAAGAGCAAGAAATTGAAAACTTAATTGAAAAATAATGAAGGAAAACTTCCCTAATTTGGCAAAGGAAACAGACATACAAGTCTGGGAAGCACAGAGAGTTCCAAACAAGCTAGACCCAAAGAAGACCACACCGAGATACATCATAATTAAAATATTAACTTTAAAGATAAAGAGAGAATCTTAAAAGCAACAAGAGAGTTACCTACAAAGGAGTTCCCATAAGACTGTCAGCTGATTTCTCAGAAGAAACTTTGCAGGCAAGAAGAGATTGGCAAGAAATATTCAAAGCCATGAAAAGCAGGGACCTACAACCAAGATTACTCTAGCCAGCAAATCTATCATTTAGAATGGAAGGGCAGATAAAATGCTTCCCAGACAAGGTAAAGCTAAAGAAGTTCATCATCACCAGGCCATTTTATATGAAATGTTAAGTGGACTTATTTAAGAAAAAGAAGAAGATCAAAACTATGAACACTAAAATGACAACAAACATAGCTATCAACAACTGAATCTAAAAAAAAAAAAATTAAACAAATAATTAGAACAGGAATATAGTCATAGGTATGGAGTTCATATGGAGGGTTATCAGTGAGGAGGGAAAAGGAGGAGAATGGTGCGGGTACAGAGATTAAGAAGCATAATTGGTAGGCGCAAAATAGACAGGGGGATGTTAAGAATAGTAAAGGAAATGGAGAAGCCAAAGAACTTATATGTGCAACCCATGAACATGAACTAAGTGGGGCATGGGGTTTGCCATAGGAAAGGAGGGTACCAGGCAGAGGGGGGCAAAGGGGAAAAGACTGGGACAAGTGTAATAGCATAATCAATAAAATATACTTTAAAAATTACATCATTTTGCCATTGTAATAAAAAAGCAACCACAGACAATATGTAAATGAATGGCCATTGGTAAAGAAAGAAAAAGGATAGGGACACAAAACCCTGGAAAATCCAAAAAAAGGATTGGATTGTGGGAGACACCAGCACAGAGCTGGGCAAACCTGGGAAATCTTTGGACAGTTTGAAATACAGCCTGCTTGTGTCTGAAACCAGGAAAAATATGGAGGACCTCAGGGCACTTGCTACTAGAGCCTACCCACCTTCTACCTCCCTGAGAGTGTATTATTTCTTGTCACCCCAAGAAATCTTGCTTTATACTTAAGCTCTTTAACATATGTGTCCCTTGAAATTTTTTTTTTGTGACTCCTCAAGGACCCATTTTCTTCAACAACAAAAATATATAATACAGCAACTATGAATACAAGTCATCATTCATTTGTCAAAATATATAGCATGTACACCACCAAGAGTGAGCCTTAAAATAAACTATGGAATTTGGGTGATTACAATGCATCAATATAGGTTTATTAGTTTTAACGAACGTTCCACTCTGGTGAGGGATTTTAAATGGGAGAGGCTATGAATGTATCGGGGCAGGATGGGAAATCTCTGTACCTTCTGTTTTATATTGCTGTGAACTTAAATGCTGTAAAATGTAAAATCTGTTAATTTTTTAAAAAATAGAAACATTCATATTTGTTTACTATGAAGGAAAAAAGACTTGTTATAT
This sequence comes from Furipterus horrens, assembly GCF_987537825.1. Classification (NCBI taxonomy): domain Eukaryota; kingdom Metazoa; phylum Chordata; class Mammalia; order Chiroptera; family Furipteridae; genus Furipterus; species Furipterus horrens. The sequence continues at coordinate 30,889,207 of NW_028327182.1, read as the reverse complement.
TGCTACTGTTATTGTTGCATTAATTTTGTCATTATTGTTTTAAATTCACTTTTTATGTCATTCATGTAAAAATAAAGAAAAGGAGAAAAGGCATCCAGAAGCAGAAATTTTTCAGTGAATAATCACATCAAATTTTAAAATGTTAATGATTAAAGAGACTTTGTATTTCTTTGTTTTTTGTCCAACTTTTTATTGTATTTATTCATTACCAGTTATTCCCCTTATACCTCCCTCCCTCCAGCAATCACCACACAGTTGTCCGTGTCCATGAGTCCTTTTTCCATATTGCTCAATCCCTCCACCCCCTAACTCCCACCCAGAGTGCTCAGCGTGCTCTTTATAAATCTGTTTTAATTGTTAGCTCAGTTTGTTCATTAGATTCCACATACGAGTGAAATCATATAGTATTTGTCCTTTTCTGACTTGCTTATTTCACTTAGCATAATGTTCTCCAGGTCCGTTCATGCTGTCACAAAGGTCAAAATGTCTTCTTTTTAAATGGCGGAGGGGTATTTCATTGTGTAAATATCCCATAGTTTCAACCACTTATCTACTGATGAACACTTGGGCTGCTTCCACATCTTGGCAATTGTAAATAATGCTGCAATGAACATTGGTGTGCTTATGTTCTTTCTAATTAGTGTTTCAGATTTCTTCAGATGAATTCCCAGAAGTAGAATTGCTGGGTCATAAAAGAGTTCTATTTATATTTTATTTTTTTTTGAGGTATCTCATAGTGCTTTCCAGAGTGGCTGCACCAATCTGCATTCTCACCAACACTGCAAAAGGGTTCCCCTTTCACCATATCCTCACCAGCATTTGTTTGTTGATTTATTGATGATAACCATTCTGACTAGTATGAGGTGATATCTCATTGTGGTTTTAATTTGAATCTCTTTGATGATTAGTGACATTGAACATCTTTTCATATGTCCATCGGCCATGTATGTCCTCTTTGGAGATCAATGTATTCTGGTGAAAACTAGAAGTGAAAACAAACACTGCACTAATTAATGTCAATTCTGAGTTCTGTTGCTCCAGTTTTTACTTTGCTTACAATTCTTTGCAATATATGGTCACCCATGAAAATGATTATCTTTAGAAAATGTTATTGCGTATCAATATAGTTTATGTTACTGTCTACTGCTTTAAAGGTTAAAACTATGGTTTCTACCTCAGGGACATTGAGTCTACATGAGTTGTGTACAATAGAATCACCAGAAAAGTGTTTTTGTGTTTTGTTTTGTTTTTAATCATTTAGGGAAAAATACTGATAATGTTAAATAGAGCATGGAGCAATTCTGTGATAAATTATGTTTTTCAAGGGACTGTGGGATATATTAATTATCAAGGCTAGAAGCTGGGAAACTTATTGGAAGAGGTGGGAATTCAAAATAGACTGAAGAATGGGAAAAAAGATATAACCTAACATATATTGTCCACTCATTATGTGTCAGACACTTGATTTCCTAATCACATTATACATTCATAGCAATACTATTAGGCTGATAGTTATTACTTTTCATCTGCAAGGTGTTTAAACTGAGACTCAGTAAAATAAATTGACTTTCCAATGGTATCCAGTTCATAAAAAAGAGAACCAGATTTCTAATATAGACTGTATCAAACACTCATTCCCTCCCCCCAGATATTATAGTTCATAGTTATTTGGGAAATGAAGGAGGTAAGAAATTTCAGACAGACATGAAATAATTTGAAAACCAATCTACTTATTAATTGCTCTGGAAGTCACTAAAGGGAGGTATAGACTCTCAAAATCTGATGGAATTGGTTGCCTCTTGGGTACCACCTCACCTCCTCTCAGTTTCACTTCTTATGTGAGTCACTGAAGCAGAGAAGAATTCAGACAGATATTGGCCATGTTAATGCAGTTGTAACATGAGAACTTGGAATCTTGTCCTAGATTCATAAATTGAGGAGGAAAAGGCATGGGCCCTGAGTGAACCCTAGGCAGAAACATAGTGGAATTGCCTAGAAATCCATGTCCTTAAGCATAACATTTGATCAGGCCAGATTGGGAGGGAGGGAGAGAGGGAAGGAAAGAGATAGAAATAAGGATGGGGGTGGGGGATAAAATAACGGGAAGATGTAAAAGATCAAGGGCATTAGAGAGAAAAGCCAAGAGGAAGAGAATGGAGAAATTAGGAATAAAAAAATATGTAGATTAATTGCTTTGGTGAAATATCATTAGTAATTATTTCAGATGCTATTTAATTCTTAAGTGTGATCACTTTATTAGTGAAGGCTGTAGGTAAAATGATACTGGTTTTAGAGAAGAAAAGAGGTCTATAATGCAAACCTTGAGGGGCAGAATCAATAAAACATTTACCCTTTCAAAAATGAAATAGAATCCATGGTAGACATAAAGTATAAATAAGGACTTGCTTTGGTTATTCTTGATGGTTTTGACTAAAGTGCTTTAATTTGTTTATTATTAATATTTTTAATAACATATGCATGCCTATGCAGAGAATATCTCTGAAAGAATAAACCTGAAAGGAAATGCACAAGAAATAATTGCTTTTGTGGAGGGTAACCAGAGACTAGGGACAATAACAGGAGGAAAAGAAACTTTTCACAAAACAATTTTTTAAAGTTTTGGCATTTCCTGATGAAAATGATAAATAGATGTTTATTGAATAGTGTTTATTTTTCAGTGTTTGGATAAGGATATATAATTTAGACACTTGTTTTTGAATGAGCTTGCTATTTTCTTAGCTTCTGGATCTTTGAAACAATTTTCATGTTGCTATGGCAAGTGACTGAATATGTCCATGACAATAACCTAATCTACTTTCCTATGTCAGAAAAGCAAGAGGTGTCTTAGCATTCAAGGTTAAATGAAAGCGGAATTAGTGTTTGCATGCCAGTGTTATCTTTTTCATGCCCTTTCTGTGAGCAGTTCTTTGGATCAATAAAGAACATATATAATTTTACAAAATACTTTAAGGAGTGATGGTGCAGCTATCTGGATTTTATAATCTTGATTGGAATTACTTCTGGTTATTGCTAATATACTCATACATTTATATATTCTGAAACACTTAGATACTATTTTGCTTTTCTTCATAGAATCTAATTAATCTCTCCACACAAATGATCCATCAATTTGTGATATTACTTTTTAAAATCTCTTTGGCTTTGTCAATATCCCTACTTAATAACTTTTCACTCACTCAGTTAAAACCCGAGGCAGACTGTCCTGTCTCCCAGACTCCATATTTTGCATAAGCTTTTGATGTGCAGAGAAACAGAGAACACAGAGCAGAGAGAGGCAGGTGTTGCCCAGAGCTGTTTCCCATATTAATGCAACTTCCAGTCAAGACTGAACTAGTATTTTACTCTCAAAAGAAACATTTCTTTTGAAATAGCCAGTACTTCAGTCACTCTCTCAATAAATGGAATAGATAAAATGTATATATACAATATGAGCAATTACTCTGTTGCTCAGCTAATACTTCTTAAAACAAATTTAAATAGGAATGTATATTTGATGGCACTAAAACAGTGCAGACAATAACATTTAAAATTTATCACTATTTAATTTGTTTTCATTATTGTGAAGTTATATATTTTGAAGATATAAAGTCCACATGTTTTAAAACTTCATGAAAAACAGTAAACTCTTTGGGGTGAATTATATTTTAACACATGTCTGAGTCTTTAGATGTATTAACAGTCTTGAATCTTGTCAGTAAGTCTTAAGGTTAATGTTTGGTCATGCACAGAGGGCATATCCAATCAAGTGATTTAAGTTGTCAGTGTCCTTTGATTAAAAATATAAGTAAAAATCCTGACTATCATAAAATTATATTCTGACAAGGAGCTAATTAATTAATAAACTATTTTTATATGCCTAGAGAAAGAACAGTTCCATAGTCTAACTAGTGTTCACGGAATCATCCTCTTTGTATTTTGGAACAAATTATTCAATTACCAAATGCGAGTGCATTTAACACGAATCCTTTGTGGAGTAGAAATGGCATGTTTTATTACATATAATAAAGTCTTCTCCAAAACATTTATTATCATAAACCTTCTATAACATGTTCACAGATCTTTTTAGCTAGTGTATTTTTGTGCATTTGATATTTAGGTTGTAATTTAAAGCAACTTATAACATTTAAAAAGAAAAACTCAAGATATATACATTTATGCTAAGCAAAATAAATATTCCTGACCACTTCCTTAGTTCTGTAGGTTCTTCTCCTGAATAAACTGAATAAAAATCTATTGGTGTTTATGTAAATTAGCTAAATTTCAATTGAGTAAATGTACCTAAGTCTCAATAAAGCAGTTGTGCAGCCCAGTGAGAGTAGTCTGTTTAGAATAACTTCACTTATTTGTAATTACTAGAACCAGAAGCTATTCATAGAGGAAATAAATAGAAATCACAAAGAACTCAACAACCTGCTAATGCTTGTATGTATTAGAATTAAATAAATAATACAATCACTCATTTTGTGTATCTACTGGGGTATGAGCATATGTTATGATCTTTGTAAAGATTCTGGTTTATTAGAAATAAAAAGAAAAACTGTCCTCTATGCTTTTATGAAAAATTCTGGATCAGCATCTGCCACAGTAATTTCCAAAGGTAGAAAATTTATCTTTACCTTAAATTGAATCATTTCAATTTTAAGCATTTTATTAAAAACTTTAAAACTAGAAAAAATACACCTCCAATACTATCACTTAATGTGTCATTGTGTATTTGGAAAATTGAAACCATGTTCTCTGTTGGTATGTTATTACTTATATTTTATCTTGTGTACAATTTATAAAGCCTCATTCTAACTCTATACTTATATTTAAGTTATTAATAGGACAAGCCTATGTAATGAGTAAACTGTCAACTTAGTGGAAGACATTAAATGGTTTAATGATACGTAGATAAAAGCAAGGTGTACATAAATATTATTTTAACTAGTTTATATTTGCAGATGCAGTTATATTATTTTAAAATACAAATAATTGACTGCATCTTTTATTCCTGTATACTGATAGGTATTACTTATTTTTATAAATACTAGGTCTTTAATATTTTGGTTTAACACTCTATTTCTATATATTGAATTTTTAGTGGTAAATTACATATTCACAATGCTACATGATGAAGGATGGTAGAACATCACAGTAACTAATTATGGGTAAAAAATATTTTAAAACGTAGCAACTTAAAATTATTTACCTTGATCATAATGTTGTGGGTCAGGAATTTGGAAAGACCTTATTTATTTGTTCTTGCTTAGTATCTTTCATGAAGTTTTAATAAAATCTTATTGGAGTCTGTGTTCATCTTAAGGCTCAACTGTGCTAAGTCTCCAAGATGTCTCATTCACATGGTCAGCAGCTGATGCTGGCTGTCAGTCATGAGGTAATCTGGGGTCCTTTGTAGGAGTGCCTACATGGTAGCTTTTCAATAGTCAAACTTCCCATAAGGCAGCTTAGGGCTCCATCAAGTTTCCAGTAAACAAAGTGAGAGCCCCTTTGCCTTTGAAGTTATATAGTGCAATTTCACAGTACTCTCTGGTTTAAGAAATCACAAGTTCACCTGGACTTAGGAAGAGGAGGTATTGATCTCACTTCTCAGTGGGAAAAGTCAAAGTAAAAAATATTGTTCTTACTTGTTTCATAATAGTCACTTGGAGGAATGAAAAGTGATATATCAAGAATATCTAAAAACAATAATTTTTCAGAATTTATAATCTGAATGGAGCAACAGGAATTTGAGCTTATATGTTCCCTTTTAGAGGGAAGTCCACACATCAATTTTTAGAAAGGAACAGCATTTAGTAGCACAATGATCTCACTATGACTTTGTCATATATGCCCTGAAGGTAGGTGAAAAACTTAAGAAAAAAAAATCAGTTTAATTGTCATTTATGTAATTGAAAACATCACCACATTTGGGCATGGAATGATCTAACTTGTAATAAAATAGCCAATGTGGTATGGTGATTAAGTTACTGAAATTACTAACAGAGAAAACAGATTCTTCAGTATTGTCACAGGAAAAGAACTTCAGGAACATTCACATAGGAGTTTCAAGCAATAGCCGCAAGATATATTAGAGCAAAAGGTGGTAGTAGACCCTCAGAAAGGCACAGTGGGAAGGCTAGAGGGTAGCCGCTGCCCTGAAGTCATTGCCAAGCTTCCTTATAATTCCTTGGGTTTGGAAAAGACCAGATTTTCATTCAAACTATAGAACACTTTCCTGGCTTTTCCCAAGCTTGTGTGTCTTCCCTCTCCCACCCAATCTCTTTTTCCCAAATTTTCCAAGGCTAGTTCCCCTCTTCTTTTTATGTTTGCTATTTTGGCTGTTACTTCACATGTACTTAATAACGTGAATCCCCTTTCTGTTCCCCAGTACCCACTCCCCTGCTAGTCAGACAACCTCTTCAAAGTGACCGAAGAAACATCCTTCCTGCCTCCTGGGGTGTTTAGCAGTTTGGCAGAACTGAACATCCCAGGAGGCAGGCTTCTCCCCAACGTGGCTGTAAAACTGTTTTTGCTACTTAATCAAGCTTAATCATATCTGATTCCATTAACACTCTCTTTTGTTAATGACTAACTGCCTACTCTAACACTTCCCCTTCAGAAACTCTGGATCCTTAAAATCTTTAAAGGGTTTTTGTTATTTATTTCCTTGAATTTTTCTGTTCTGAGGTTTGGCTGGCACTAATGGCACTAACTGGGTCTTTGTTATCTCTCTCCTTGATTAGGGTGATTTAAGCTATTCAACCTCTTGTGTGGGAGGAGAGGTGTAAACCATCTGTTCCTAAGTGTCCTTGGTTAGGGAAGATAAGATCTTGGGATTTATTAGCAGGCTGTTAATTGCTGGTCCTTGTTTAAGCATCTTGTCTTCTTTCCTTCTTTCTACTTGCCAAGGAATTTTCCTAACTTCTTAATATCCTGCTTTTAAATCAGAGAACTTTTTTTTTCTTGAAAATTCAAAGAATGAATGTGAAAGATATTTACAAAATAAGAAACATGAATCAACATTGATGTAAAATAAAAGAGCTGGGTGGATTAAGACAAAAGGAAATCCTATTATGCTAAGTGAATTAATCCAGTCAGTGAAAAAAAAAATACCAGAGGATCTCACTTATATATAGACTCTAATGAATACAATAAACTAATGAACAAAATAGTAACAGAAGCTTAGATACATAAAACAGACTGACAGCTGTCAGAAGGGAGAGGGCTGGGATAGGATGAAAGGTGGTAAAGGGATTAGATTAACCAAAGAGCATTCATGTGCAAACTCTGGACACATACAACAACATGGAGGCTGGCTGGGGTGGGGAGAAGGTGGGGCTGGGTGGAGGTGGGGAAAGGGAGAAACAGCAGGAACTGTAACAGCATAAACAACAAAAATAAAACTAAGAAAGAAAGAAAGGAAGGGGGGAGGGAGAAAGGGAGAAAGGAAGGAAAATAAATCCTAAACAGTCAGCCCAGTTCGTCTTTGGGAGGAACAGATGAGAGAAACATCATTGTTCCCCTTGGGCAAATCTCCAGAAGAAACTCTGTAGAAGGGCATAAATAATTCTCTGTTGTCTCAATCTGAGGAAAGATGATAAAATCTAAATATTTGATGTTTTTATTAATTTCCCTCAAAGTTCAAATCCTTATTTGGGGAATATAGTGAAATATAATATTTATAGATAATAATAAGTCTTTATGTTACAGAACCCCTGGGCTGCTCCAGTTGAAAACAAACCCACGGGCTCTTTAGTTAGGGGCCCGATTGCCCGCCGCCAAAATTATAACTCTCAATACCAGAGTTTGGTGAAAAGAAAACGAATTGTTTATTTAACAGTTATATAGATTTAGTTATTTGCGGATTTCCGTTGTTAAGTCTTATGCTCTTTAAAACACCCACAAACACATATCCTTGCCTCCCCCCCTTCCAAACCAGGCTAGTTTTAGGGAAGTCAGAGAAACCGTTTCCCTACTTTCCAAACACAGTTCAGCTTTACCAGCAGCTGCCAATCACTCAATCTGATTGGGGAGGTCCTTTCTGTGCTGTGGTGCCCTCCAGCTCTCAATGCAGAACCATCTGGATTCTCAGCCTCCTTGCAAACTGTCTTCTTCCTGCAAACTGCACGGATCTCCTTTCCTTCTCAAAACCGCATGGCGAGAGCCTCTTAAAGCAGCCTGGAGACCCCTTCTCCAAGCCACGTGGAGAAGGCCCCTTCACCAAGCCACGTGGAGGGAGCACACGGGAGAGCGAGAGAGCGAGAGCCCGAGAGCGCGAGTGCGAGTGAGAGCCAGAGCCCGAACGAGAGCTTGAGAGAGTCTCAGAGTGAGAGCACGAGCGAGAGTCAGAGCGCCAGAGCCAGAGTGCCAGTGAGAGCCAGAGCCCGAACGAGAGCTTGAGAGAGTCTCAGAGAGTCTGAGTCAGTCTGAGAGAGTCTGAGTCTAAAATGTCTGCAGCTGCTTATATATCCCTGACTGCGTCATCTGACGCAGTGGGCGTTGCAAACAGTTCTGACCATTCACAGACCCTTACGTAGGCTCTGTGTGCTTTCCATACTGTCCCCTGGTTCAAGACTCCTCCCATCTGCCTGAGGCTTTGGATGCATTAAAGCCATTTGCATAAGAAAGACACTAGCCACCAGCCTCAGGCATGTGGAGGCATTCCAAAAGCTGCTTCCTTCTCCCCATCCCCCAGCTGCAAGCTCTGGGGATTTTTGGACTCCCCTGTTTCTGTAACAGTTTCCCCCCTTTCAGACTAAGACCCTTTATAATCTTATAAAGGACAATGGGCGAAGGTCTCATGCTCCTCTAACTGCTTCCTGCTGAACGTGGTCGTCGTCCTACCTACCCTTGGGTCTAGAAATCCCTAATAAGAGTGGGGATGTAGGGGAGGGTGCCCTTCCCACATGGGGAAGAATCTTGCAGAGTCCAGGTCAGTTGGCTATTCCTGGGTAGCAGCATGCTTGGTTTCCAAGGGCTGGTACTGCTGGACAAGCTGGCATTCTTGTCATATTCTGAGGGCAACAGATTTGGCAACAGGGTTAAAAAAAACACAATTCAACCTACAACCACTATATACAAAAGGCAGGAGTTAATTTTTCAATGCCCCACGTTAGGAAAAGAAATGGCTTCTTTGGAGGAAGGTGTGCAGGGCATGTCACACCTGTCCAAAGCCCTTTTGCCCACCATACTTAGCTTGGGTTGAGGGGTATAAATTTTGGATTTCCCCCCTCTCAGACCTCTGGGCCCTTTCTGTCCAAGCCATTAGGACAGAAAAGAAACCGGTTTTAAAGTGAAGCCTGCAAACCACCCCATACTTCACCAACTCAGCCACTTAGTTCAGTCAAACTGTTGAGTCTCAGGAGGTGGCAATGCAGATGGGCTTCTTAAGTGAGGCCTATATGTACAGATAATCACTCAGGTAGAGATCATAGGCTTATGCCCTATGAAAACAGAAAGAACATACACGTTAATTCACACAACACAGTTCACAAACCAGTCTCTTAATCTGAGAGACTGTCTTATTGGGAAGACCTCCAGTTGCAAGGCATTTGACATTCTTCTTGCCTGTAAATAAAGCATCCTTGATAATGTTACAGACTTGGTTTAACTTTCAAATGAAAAACAAACTTTATAGACAGTTAGCTGCACTGAGCATTGCAATTTTCCTTAAGTCATGATTTTTCTCCTTAAGATTACCCTCCTTACCAGTAAAGGGACTGCATTAAGTCCAGTTTTTTAATTTAGCCTGTTCATTTGCATAAACACAACAAGAGCAGTGATTGATCACATATGATCTTTAAGTCTACTTTGCTGGAACTTACGCAAGGAACCTTCATGTTGACTTTTGTCTGCCCATCAGGGCACAGAAGCTGAGCCACATACCTGCCATTCAGCCTTGCCTGCAAACACCTGCTTTCCCAAGTTCTTTGGGTTTTCCATTGTGCCTTAAGGTTCTTTCCAGCCATCTTTCAGGAAAGCAACCTTCGTTCCTTCCCTGGAAAGACTGCCGTGAACCGCACAACCAACCAAGGTGTCAGGCCTTTTTCCTTCTGGGCTTTCCTTAGCTTCAAAAGTCAAGTCCAGTTCCTCAGGGCTTTCTGGTAACAACCAGAGCCTAAGCATGCCTCCTTCAGGCATGTCACTCCAGTCAAAGTCTTGGTTAACAATACCTTTATTAACAACTGGTCTTTTTAGTTTTATGCAAAGAAACCTAATGTCATTACTTACTCCTTTAAATTGCCAAATTCTGGAGGGATCAGGTAAGGAGAAAAATACACAGTGTGAAGGAAAATCCTTGTCCTTCTAATATTCCCAAAATTGCATTTCCATGCCTTATACTTTCTTTTGTTCACTTTCCTACATGTGAAGTTTTTTTAACTTTCTCTGGGAAACCTCAATTTTCCTTTCAGATTATATGACCAGTACCAATACAGAGAATTCCAGACACTTCCTAGGTCTCAGAGAATTCTAGACCTTACATAGGTCTCCAGTGGCTAATGCCAAACCAATACAGGGAATTCCAAATGACCTTTCATAGGTCCCCAATGGCTAAATGCCAATCCCAACACAGGGAATTCCAAATAACCTTTTATAGGTCCCAAGGCTAAATGCCAACACAGGGAATTCCAAATGACCTTGCCTAGGTCCCCAATGGCTAAATGCCAACACAGGGAATTCCAAATGACCTTTCATAGGTCCCAAGGCTAAATGCCAATACAGAGGTACAGTAACCATACAATTAGACCACAAGTAGTTGAGGTTTCCCTTTTCCCAGGTTTAAAAACTTTCACAACATTTCTATATATTTACCCATTCAGATTTAACCATAACCCATTTCCAATTCTTTTCCACACTGTAAAGGACTCTACCCAAACTCAGTATTTGGCAGCTAAAATTCCCTAGATTTGCAAGCACATGCCTAAAGCAAAAGAAACATTTTAAATCTGTGTTTCAGTTCACTGTCCTTTTTTTCGAAAGAGTAATTTCAAATCTTCTTCTGGAGTGCAGGTCCAACTTTCCCTTTCGGTGTCAGTCACAGCAGCAGGGTCTGTGTCCTCCTCAGGCGGTGCTCGTTTTACCCGTGTGTGGTGTATCCAGGGCTTGATTCCTACCAGCTTCAGCGAAGAATGTGTTGTTAGCAAAACATCATAGGGACCAGTCCATTGTTCAGCCAGCTGCTGTTCAGGACCTTGCGTCTTCCAGGTCTTCAGTAAGACTCTGTCCCCAGGTCCGAATGGGTGCAAGGGTTCTCATTTCTACTTCCCTTCTTACGATCTGGACACTCATTCTTCCAATGGCCCTTCTTTCTGCAATAGGCACACTGGTCCTTGCCCAATGGCTCTTTCCTCCTCTCTTTAGGGTCCTGTTTCTTCCTTTGGCCTCTCCAGCCTGTTTTAAAGAACATCAGGTCCTGTCTTCTCTTTTCTACTCCCCTTGCATGGTAAACTTTAAATGCGATGTCCACTAACTGAGAGGGGCTCATTCCTAATACCCCATCTATACGCTGGAGTTTCCGTCTAATATCTGGGGCACTCTGCCCAATAAATGTCATGTTCACCATTCTTATGTTCTCTTGTGCCTGTGGATCAACATCAGTGTACTTTCTATAGGCTTGATAGATCCTCTCTAAGAACTCAGAAGGATCCTCATCTGGTTTTTGCTGAATAGTCCGTACCATATTCAGGCTTTTTGGCTTGGGTACCCCTTTTCTAAGTCCTTCCAATATACACTTCCTGTAGTGTTTCAAAGGAACTAGGCCTCCACCATTTGGGTCCCAGTTAGGCTCTGTCCAAGGAATTGCCACAGTTGGGTCGGGGGTCCCATGGGGATCCTCTCCATGGAGACGCTGAGCCTCTTCATTAGCCTTACTTGTAACCAGTCGCCTCTCATCCCCAGTTAGAAGAATATTTAGGAGAGCCTGTACATCTGCCCAGTTCGGGTTATGAGTGGCAAAAATGGAGGCAACAAGCTCTGCCATTTTCTGAGGATCTTCCCTATATGAGGGGTTAGAATTTTTCCAATTTAGCAAATCTGAAGTGGAAAACGGAGTATGGGCCCAATAGTAGCCAGAGGGCTGGCCTTGCTGATTTATTCCACCTATTGGGTACTGCCGTAGAGGGAATTGGCTTGCTCCAAATTGGGAGGCCCCCTGACTATACTGAGTTCCTTGGCGGGTTCTGGCGGGGGAGACCCACTCCTCCTCCTGTAAGGGTGGAGTCATTGACTTTGCAGTCACTTCAGAGGCTGGCTCCAAAAAGGGTGGCGTGAGAGAAGTCCCTTGAGTTTGCAAAAGGGCGGGCACCACGGAAGCCACTTCCATCTCTGGAGGTGGTATGGTGGAAGCAACCTCCACCTGCAGAGGGTGCTGTGCCATCGCCACTGGCATTGCAGGAGCTGCGGCTGCCTGCAGAGGGCGCTGCGCCACAGGAACCGCCACCTCGGAACCCTGGGCCTCCTGCAGAGGAGGTGGAGCCACTGCTGCGGAAGCTATGGCCTCCTGAACCGCCCCCACCTGTGCCTGGCTTGGTGCCAAATTAGGGCCTTTGTCTCCCGGATTTAGAGAATTAAAGAGGGCTACTTCCTCATTCTCCCTTTCTTCCGGCGTTTGACTCTCAGGAAAAGGCTTTGAGACCTCTTTTTTCCTCTGCACCATTATTCGGGCCTCCATTTCTGCTAAGGTCTTATTATGCAACTCTGCAAATGCATTTAGATAATAAACATCTTCCCAATTTCCTGATTGCAGGCAGTACCTTTTCAATTGCTTAATGACATGATAATTCAGGGTACCATTCACAGGCCACCTTTTCTTACCACCCAGAACATACTCAGGCCAAACAGTGTTACAGTAATAAATTAATATTTTCTTAGTCATAGGATAACGACAGTACATATCCCAATTTTCCAAAATTCTCTCCAGTGGGCTGCCATCAGGGACTTGCCCAGAACTGCTTTTATTAACCCAGACATATATGCTAATGGCTATAACCAAAACAATCCCAAGGACTAGAAAACATATATACCACTCTGGCATCCATAATTCTTTTACTTCCAGGAATTCTCCTAACCGGACAAACAAATCTAGTATCCACGATGCCATTATTTCAGAAATGCTCAGAAATAATTTTTAGCAAACAATCTTACTTCTCTAATCTCTTCTCAGTTCTATTTTCTTTTCACCACACTGGCATGCTTAGGCGGTCGGCGCCCTCAGAAGGTGTCTCCCAAGGGGGTTGACCTGCCACGGGCAATTATTAATGTCCCATCTGGGTCGCCAAATTGTTACAGAACCCCTGGGCTGCTCCAGTTGAAAACAAACCCACGGGCTCTTTAGTTAGGGGCCCGATTGCCCGCCGCCAAAATTATAACTCTCAATACCAGAGTTTGGTGAAAAGAAAACGAATTGTTTATTTAACAGTTATAAAGATTTAGTTATTTGCGGATTTCCGTTGTTAAGTCTTATGCTCTTTAAAACACCCACAAACACATATCCTTGCCTCCCCCCCTTCCAAACCAGGCTAGTTTTAGGGAAGTCAGAGAAACCGTTTCCCTACTTTCCAAACACAGTTCAGCTTTACCAGCAGCTGCCAATCACTCAATCTGATTGGGGAGGTCCTTTCTGTGCTGTGGTGCCCTCCAGCTCTCAATGCAGAACCATCTGGATTCTCAGCCTCCTTGCAAACTGTCTTCTTCCTGCAAACTGCACGGATCTCCTTTCCTTCTCAAAACCGCATGGCGAGAGCCTCTTAAAGCAGCCTGGAGACCCCTTCTCCAAGCCACGTGGAGAAGGCCCCTTCACCAAGCCACGTGGAGGGAGCACACGGGAGAGCGAGAGAGCGAGAGCCCGAGAGCGCGAGCGCGAGTGAGAGCCAGAGCCCGAACGAGAGCTTGAGAGAGTCACAGAGTGAGAGCACGAGCGAGAGTCAGAGCGCCAGAGCCAGAGTGCCAGTGAGAGCCAGAGCCCGAACGAGAGCTTGAGAGAGTCTCAGAGAGTCTGAGTCAGTCTGAGAGAGTCTGAGTCTAAAATGTCTGCAGCTGCTTATATATCCCTGACTGCGTCATCTGACGCAGTGGGCGTTGCAAACAGTTCTGACCATTCACAGACCCTTACGTAGGCTCTGTGTGCTTTCCATACTGTCCCCTGGTTCAAGACTCCTCCCATCTGCCTGAGGCTTTGGATGCATTAAAGCCATTTGCATAAGAAAGACACTAGCCACCAGCCTCAGGCATGTGGAGGCATTCCAAAAGCTGCTTCCTTCTCCCCATCCCCCAGCTGCAAGCTCTGGGGATTTTTGGACTCCCCTGTTTCTGTAACATTTATATATAAACGGATATACTTCCTAATGGTCTATAATTGTTACAGAACCCCTGGGCTGCTCCAGTTGAAAACAAACCCATGGGCTCTTTAGTTAGGGGCCCGATTGCCCGCCGCCAAAATTATAACTCTCAATACCAGAGTTTGGTGAAAAGAAAACGAATTGTTTATTTAACAGTTATATAGATTTAGTTATTTGCGGATTTCTGTTGTTAAGTCTTATGCTCTTTAAAATACCCACAAACACATATCCTTGCCTCCCCCCTTCCAAACCAGGCTAGTTTTAGGAAAGTCAGAGAAACCGTTTCCCTGCTTTCCAAACACAGTTCAGCTTTACCAGCAGCTGCCAATCATTCAATCTGATTGGGGAGGTCCTTTCTGTGCTGTAGTGCCCTCCAGCTCTCAATGCAGGACCGCCTGGATTCTCAGCCTCCTTGCAAACTGCCTTCTTCCTGCAAACCGCATGGATCTTCTCTCCTTCTCAAAACTGCATGGCGAGAGCCTCTTAAAGCAGCCTGGAGACCCCTTCTCCAAGCCACATGGAGAAGGCCCCTTCACCAAGCCACGTGGAGGGAGCACACGAGAGTGAGAGAGCGAGAGAGCCCGAGAGCTAGAGTGAGAGCCCGAGTCAGAGCGCCAGAGCGAGAGCCAGAGTGCCAGTGAGAGCCAGAGCCCGAACGAGAGCTTGAGAGAGTCTCAGAGCGAGAGTCTCAGAGAGAGAGCACGAGCGAGAGCCAGAGAGAGAGTCTGAGAGAGTCTGAGCTAAAATGTCTGCAGCTGCTTATATATCCCTGACTGCGTCATCTGACGCAGTGGGTGTTGCAAACAGTTCTGACCATTCACAGAACTTTACGTAGGCTCTGTGTGCTTTCCATACCGTCCCCTGGTTCAAGACTCCTCCCATCTGCCTGAGGCTTTGGATGCATTAAAGCCATTTTGCATAAGAAAGACACTAGCCACCAGCCTCAGGCATGTGGAGGCATTCCAAAAGCTGCTTCCTTCTCCCCATCCCCCAGCTGCAAGCTCTGGGGATTTTTGGACTCCCTTGTTTCTGTAACATAATCACAGTTATATGCTATCAATCTAAGTGTTTTAGGAAAATAACTGTTAGGATGGTTGGTGACACAAGCTGTGAAAGAGTTAATGAAGAGGAAAAAAATGCAGAAAGCATAGAAGTTTTATTTACTTTCCAGGAGTAGAAAGGAGCATGTTGTGGAGGGACACATCAATACTGCGGGCTGGGGGCTTTGAGTTTTTACTGGATTGTCATTGGATTATAAAAAGGTGGGGGTGGGTCTGTTGCCGTGGCCCCTGAGTGGCCCCTGAGCTGTTAGGGGTGTTACAACACAGAAGATTTTGAGCAGTTTTGCATAAGCCGCAGTTTGTTCCAGTGCCATCTTTTGCCTGTAGCTGGGGTGGGGTGGTGGGACAGTCATGTTCTAGTCTTGCTTTCCAGTAATTTCCAGTCCTGAGGACAGAAGCTCAGAAGAGTAAAATGTCAGTCATGTTTAACAATGTCATAGGCCTGCTCGGCAAATGGTGCCAGGACAGCAAATGGTGCTGGCTTTATCCTTTCAATTGCCATTATAGTCTCCACTCAAAACTCAGTATCAGTAAATTTGGAATTTCTTTATTCACAGTTTTGCTAAATATTTCTGTGTATAGTGATATTGAAACAGGGCACAGATATTCCCCACAGCCCATTGTTTGAGGATGAGAGAAGGAGTTAATACAGCTTTTAAGGTACTTTGCATACCTATGGCAAACTTGTAGCTAGATAATAGCTGTGCTACTGCCCCAGGGCAAGAAGTGTACTTAATTTCCAGGATTTAAAAGGAAGGGTGGGCAGCCTGGAGAAGGGAAGCATGATGGAAGTGTGCTATGATGTAGGAACAGGTTGTAGCATCCATATAATAAGCAGCAAGCAGTTATGTAATGTGTAGTCAGGATCTGGCCATGCAGCTGGGGCGAGTAAGAAAGTAGACATGCTGCTGCTTTGATTATGCCGACTCTAGCTGACTCTGAAGACAATAAGGACTCTGCCTTGCAGACCATGACTCTATATGGACTCTATGAACTCAGAACATTCAGAAAGGAAACTCTCTTGGGACTTGTGTCTTTCCTGGACTTCACCATGATCCAGTATAACACGACACATACTTTCCTGGACTTTTATACAGAGGCTGAAGACAATGTACTATAGATCCTGAAGGAGAAAGCTGACAGATAAGGGATGGGGAACAAGCCCAATGGCTTTTTTTTGGCTTATAGCCTTTTGGGGAGCAAGAGAAGTACTGGGTCTTGTTGTGGAACAGGGCTCCAAGCTGAAGTGCTTCCAGTTTCCCCAAGGTTGAAATATTTTAAATAAAGACATGTTTTTCTCAAAATTAATTGTTGGGTCATACATCAAGGTACTACGTGAATGGGCCCTGGTTTATTCGGTAACAATATTCCTTAAACTATATTATAAGGCAAATGCAGCTATTCCTTTCTGAAATAAAATATCATCCTTCATTTCTACCACTGTTACAGAGATAAAGGGGGTTCTTTCACATGGCACCTTGGTGTAAAACCCAACAACTAGTGTTGAGGAAAACAGGTCTTTATTTACAATATTCCAACCCTAGTGCGAGGGGTGGGGGCAATGAGCACTTCAGCTCAGAGCCCTGTTCTCCCATGGGACCCAGCACTTCCCTTGGTCCCCAAAAAGCTATAAGCAAAAAACATGCCCAGAAATTCCCCATTTCTTATCTGTCAGTGTTCTTCTTCAAGATCTGGGGTGCGATGTCATCAGCCTTCATGTAACAGTCCAGGAAAACGTGCGCTGGGTTGCACTGGATCACACATGATTCTCTCTTTGCCCTTTCAATGCTGCATGGATCTCTCTCTCTCTCTAAAGCCGCATGGTGCTCTCTTTCTACCTCCTTGCAAACCAAGTGGAGTTCCCTCTACTCTCTGCAAAAATGACTGCCATCTTATTTCTAAATCCCTGACCATGGCCTGTGACACAGTGGATGTTGTAACTGGTTCTGGCCATTCACAGAATCTTGAACAAGCCCCATATGCTTTTTCCTCACCATCCCAAGGCCAAAACCCCTCCCATCTCCTTGGGGACTTGGAAGAACCAAACCATTTGCATAACTAAGACACTGGCTACCAGCCATAGATATGCAAAGGCATATTGAAAGCTGCCCTCTGCCCCCATCTCTCAACCACAGGCTCTAGGGAATTTGGGAGATCCCCCCCACTCTGTAACACCACTTAAAATCCTCCCTCCTTGTGAAAATATTCATGCTTTCTTAAAAGTCTTTATTCTTCTAACCAGCCAGCATTACATCACAGTTTACAGGAAATTTTATTATTTTTCTTGTTTCTGGCTTTTGAACAAGTTCCATCTGGTGCTTTTCTTTGTGTTCTTTTCCTGAGTAACCCCTGTATGTTGCTGAGATCATGAATTACCCTCTATATCATTCTTAAACTTTTTTACATCCTTTAAGGAAGGGGGAAGTGACACTTCAAATTGTTCCCATGATGAGTTGTATAAGTGCCCATGGCAACACCATGATTTTCTACACCACAGTAGCTATGTTAAAATAGGAAAACTTGAATATTAGATCCTGACACAATGCACTAGTACCATGCAGCTAGACATTTCCAATGATGCTTTGTCTAATTTTTACTGTCATCATAATGTTATTGTTACAGAAACAGGGGTGTTCCAAAATATCCCAGAGTTTGCGGCTGGGGGATGGGGAAAAGGAAGCAGCTTTTAGAATGCCTCCACATGCCTGAGACTGGTGGCTAGTGTCTTTTTTTAATGCAAAATGGCTTTAATGAATCCAAAGCCTCAGGTAAATGGGAGGGGACTTGGACCAGGGGACAGTATAGAGAAAGCACACAGAGCCTGCGTGAGGTTCTGTGAATGGTCAGAACTGGTTACCGCACCCACTGCATCAGAGGACGTAGTCAGGGATTTAAAAATAAGCGGCAGACATTTTAGCCAGGCTGACTGTGCGGATTTAACTAAGGCTGAGGCTGACTATGTGCATTTGACTGAGGCTGAGACTGACTGTGTGGATTACAAAAGGACTAACTATACAGTTTACAAGGAGGCTGAGAATCCACGAGGTTCTGGATTAAAAGCTGGTGGACCCCATAACACAGACGAGGTCTCCCCAATCAGGATTGAATGATTGGCAGCTACTGGTAAAGCTGAACTGTGTTTGGAAAGTAGGGAAAGGGTATCTCTAACTTTTCTAAAACTAGCCTGGTTTGGTGGGGGGGGTGGGGGTGGAGGCAAGGATATGTGTTTATGGGTGTCTTAAAGAACATAAAACTTAACAACAGAAATCCCCAAATAACTAAATCTATATAACTGTTAAATAAACTATTCTTTTTCTTTTCACTAAACTCTGGTATTGAGAGTTATAATTTTGGCGGTGGGCAATCTGGCCCCTAACTAAAGAGCCCGTGGGTTTTTTTTTCAATTGGAGCAGCCCAGGGGTTCTGTAACATTATAAGTTAGAAAACTTCTTCTGGCAATGTCATAGTTGTAGAAGCTAAAAATATATATTAATACTTTTTCTCTGACCTTTTAAATTCTTTTGGCTGGGTTAATCATTAAATTAATAGAGATAGATCAGCAGAAGAGAGTCAACATTTTAATAAATATTCATAGAGAATTTATATAGGCATGAAAATTCCAAAGTCAGTGAGGCAACATTGAGTATACAAGATATTTTAGAGAAAGGAGAAAACAGGGCCTTACATTTCAGAAGTGAGAATGGGTAATTTACAGGAAACTTGCTAAGCAACTCAGAAACAATGGTAACATGAGGTATCTAGCTAACAGGAACTTTCAAGAAGCCCTTTATTTACTATATTAATTCGAATGAGGCTAAGGGAACATCCTGAGATCTTTCTGAAGCAAGTTTCTTCATCTGAATTTCTTGTACAGGAAAGGGGCAGGGCTAAAGGTTTTTCATGAGTTTGGTATTTCTTAATAAACAGCTTAAAATCAATATTCCAAAGTAACAGCTTCAGCATAGCAAAATATTGCTTCCTTTATAGTCAATGTTCTAATTTTTTTGTAGCACTCATCCAGGTAAATAATATACCTATGAATGCTTTTTTAAAATATTGATATATACCCTTCATGCATAATTCCATATTCTCTAAACCCTTTGTTTCTTTTACAATATATATTGCATCCTATATTGTCATATACATAAATGTATGTCAGCTCCTCAAATGGAGGAAACAATATCTTCTTTACTATTATTATACGTTATTCACCAGAGTACTTACCAAAAATAACAACCCTAATGCCTTGCATTTGGCACTTGATAATATTTGTTGAACTGAGTCAAATCTCAAGTTGAATATGAGTCAGTCATTGGTATTTATAATATCACTCTTTCATCCAGAGCAAGTTAGGTTATAGAGTCACAAATCCATCAAGCTTGTCCTCAAAATGAAATAGAAATGAGAAGATAATGTTTTTTAAGATAATGGTGTTTTTATGAAAATGGAGTTTTTTGTTTGTTTGTTCTGTTTTGGTCTAGTTGTTTTAGAGTCAGGTTGTATTTTACCCCCAAAAATGTTTAGAGTTTTTAATCTCAGTCTATTTTTTATTGTCTCCATCTTCTACTGCTTGACAACTTTCTCTTATATAGTACTTTGTCATGCAGTCTAATCTCCAATTTCATTTCTAGCTTTCATACGGCTCAGGGAATCAGAATGATAGACATACAGAAGGGTCAACTACATGGCAAGGCATTGAACAAGAAGCTCTGAAACAGGGTACTCAGTCTAGAATTCCAAGAAAGGCAATGGTTTAGAACCTTGTAAACATTAGTCAGTATATAAAGGCTATTCTTCAGAATATAATTGCTACTCACTAGTGGAAATACTCATTTTCTATACTATCTTTAAATATGCCAAAGTTATCACAAATTAATATTTCAGAATAAATTGCTATTTTCAATTTCAGTATATATAAAAGGCAGTGTAGTAAAATAATTTCATTTTATTCATAACTCCTGATGGCCTATCCACTGGTTACTCTAATGTGGTCAAGGATTTTCTTCAGTATATTTTTGGTAAATGAATTTTTTTTCATTCTGTATCTGTAAACTAAGATAAAAAGTAATAGGATGAATTGAATATATTTTCTCTTTTGAAAACAAGTGTTTCTTTATTGAAATCCAGTTTAGTAGTTTAATCAGTTATTTATTCTGTGTGATATCATTTCACAATATTGATGATCTTTATATATTCTATGATTCAATAGCAAACACATAAATTGCCATGTGCTATGCATGTGGTTCACTGGAAAATCATTAATTTAACAAAACTTCACTTTGCCATAAATTTTCTAAAGCAAAAAGTTTTATCAAACACTGCAAATTTCTTTAAAAATATTTTAGCACCCTGACTGGTGTGGTTCAGTGGATTGAGCACCAGCCTGCAAACCAAAAGGGCACTTGTTCAATTTCCAGTCAGGGCACATGCCTGGGTTGTGGGCCAGGTCCCTAGTTGGGGGTGCGTGAGAGGCAACCATACATGGATGTTTTTCTCCCTATTTGTCCTCTCTTTCCCTCACTCTTAAAATAAATAAATAAAATATTTTAAAAAAGACATTTTAGCAATTATAAATTCTGGTCATTTACTAGTTATATACATTTGCACATGGCCATATAGTTACTTTTCTTTGATAGGTGGTTACAAAGTATATAAATAAAATTAATGTTAAGAGATATTAACATTAGTCTTGGACATCTAGAGATTTTTTAAAATTATTTTTAAACGTATAAATACTAATTTAAAATTTATAAGTGAAATAAAGTGTGTGGTTAGTTATACTAGTGTAGAGAAATAAAATTCTGCCACCCTGAAGCTTCTTTTTGGGATTCTGATTTTAAGCTGTTTATTAAGAAACAAAGACTCAGAAAGAACTTTTGATTCTCTCCCTCTTTCCTGCTCCGAAGATTCAGACAGAGAAATCTGAATGGGGAAAAGAGGTTGGTTTGATCGCCTTAACAATCTTTACCACAGCAGGACACACTCCAAGCCTGTTAAGATAGATGCCCATTGTGTTCATTGTCTTTTAGTTGACTAGCAAGAATATTCCAGCCATGTATGTTTTCCTCTTCCTCAAATACCTGTAAATCAACCATTCTCACTTTTGAAATATATCACTCCACTTCCCCACTTTCTCCTTTGTTCAAAATTGTCTTACATACTCAGTGTTGTCTCACTGTCTGTGGAATTTTCATGTTTATAATTATTCCCCATGCACATGTATTAAAACTGATTTTTCTCCTGTTAATTTGTCTTTGTTAAATTAATGACTAGCCTAGAAAAAAAAAAGTTAGGTGGTGGAATGGAAATTATTAAAACTTATTTAGCCCTCATACTGGAAAGCTATGGAGTTGAAAAAAAGAAGGACATTCAAAACTGCTGCACTGAGGTCCAAATCTGACCTTAACAAGAGACCAGAAATTGATAATATGGTAGGAGTTCAAGAATGTGACACAGATATGAGTAAAATGCCAGATTTGATCCCTTTCTCGAATAATCATTCATCAAACATAATACTTGCCAGAGGGAAATTTAGAGTAATATTTGAACAAACAGAAAAAATACAGGGTGGGGCAAAATTAGGTTTACAGTTTATGCAAAACAAAGTTTATTCTTGTATTATTATTTATTAATTACTGTACTATTTCCAGTAAGAACAACTGTAAACTTACTGTTGTTCCACCCTGTATAACAAATTTATTTGTGTGACCTAGAAAAAAATGTGTTTATCACTTGCCAATAGCATGATAATATCTAGTTTGTGAGGGTTTACTGGAGGTGAAGGATATAGTTTTGGTGTAGGGAAAGTCTATGTAGAAATCTGTGAAATCAGCTTCCAAAAGTTGAGTGACTCATTCATAATGTTTATAGTAGATATTATATAAAAAAATTTGTCTCCAAAGATTTAATTATCCACTTTGTATAAGAGATACAAAGAATTATTTGCATTTATATTAGCCTTTTAAATTAAGGATATGTCCTCCAAAGTAAGTTTTGCTTACAGAAATATTACAAGAATATTTTTTTTTAAAAATTGATTTTAGAAAGAGATGAAAAGGAAGAGAGAGATTTTTGATTCCACATACTTATGCATTCATTGGTTGATTCTTGTATGTGCCCTGACCAGAGATCAAACCTGCAACGTTGGTGTACTAGAATAGTATTCTAACCAACTGAGCCACTCACCCAGGACTACAGAAATATTTCTTAAGGTGCTGAGTAATACTGTATAAATTTACATGAAGCAGGGCAGAGAGTAAAAATGAGGATATTTATATGCACAGAAAAGAGATAAATAATCTCAATAGAAGCAGAAAAGGCATCTGACAAAATCCAACACCTTTTCATAACAAAAACTCACAAAGTAGGTATAGAAGGAATTTACTTCAATATAGTAAAGGCCTTATGTGAAAAGCCATAGAAAACTTTATATTGAATGATAAAAAACAGAAAGTGTTTCATCCAAGATGAAGAACAAATAAAGAATGCTCACTCTCACTACTTTTATTCAACATATTGCTGGAGTATATAGCCAGAACATTTAGCCATGAAAAAAAATAAAAGGTATCCAAATCAGTAAAGAGGAAGTACGTGTTTTCCTTTTGCAGATGTCATAATCCTATATGTAGAAAACTGAAAGACTTCACAAAATAACTGTTAGAACAAATAAACAAATTCAGTACATTTCTGTGATACCAAATCAACATACAAAAATTGGTTGTGTTCTGAAAATTTACTGAATTTTTAACTTTAAGTGCATCACGATAAACTAATATTTAGAAATTAACCAAGAAGGTTAGTGATATACACTGAAGTCTATAAAACCCAACTGAAGAAACTAAAGAAGACATAAGTAAATGGAAAAATATCTCATGGTCATGGATTGTAAGACTTAATATTGTTAAAATATCCACATCACCCAAAGCAGCTCACAGATTCAAAGCCTCTCATAAAAATCCCATTGTCACTTAAAAAAAAATTATTTATTTTTAAAGAGGGGAAGAGAGGGAGAAAGAAAGGAAGAGAAACATTAATGTGTGATTGCTTCTCACACATCCCCAAATGGGGGCCTGGCCAGTAACTCAGGCATGTACCCTGACTGGGAATTGAACCAGTGACCCTTTGGTTTGCAAGCTGGTGCTCAATCCACTGAGCCACACCAGCCAGTACCAATTGACACTTTTTAGAGAAATAAAAATAAAAATAAGTAATATTGAACCACAAAAGACTCCCAATAGTCAAAACAATATTTGGAAAAAAGAAAAAGAAAAAAGAACAAAACTGAAAGCACCACAGTTTCTGATTTCAAAATATATTATAAAATTACAGTAATCAAAACAGTATGATGTTGGCATAAAAACAGACATATAAAAAAATGGAACAGACCAAAGTCTCCAGAAATAAACTTACACATATATGATCAACTAATCTTCAACATATATAACAAGAACACACAATGGGAAAAGTATAGTTTTTAAAAAAAATAGTTTGAGAATACAGGATATTCACATATGAAGAATGATATTGGACAGTTATCTTACACCATACACAAAAATAAACTCAAAATAGATTAAATATCTAAACTTAAGACCTAACAATTAAAAAAATTTAGAGTAAAACATAAAAGAAAATCCTCATGACATTGGTCTCAGCAATGATTTCTTGGATGTGACAGCAAATGTACAAGCAAGCAACAAAAGCAAAAGTAGACAGGTGGGACTATAGCAAACTGAAAAAGCCACAAAACAGAGAAAAGAATCAATAGTTAAAAGCCTACCTTTTGAATAGGCAAAAATATTTATATATCATATATCTGATAAGGGACTAATATTCAAAATACATAATAAACTTCACAATAGTCATGAGAAATATAGTCAATAATATTATAATAACTATGTATGGTGCCAGGTGGTTATTGGAAGTATTGGAGGGAACACTTTGAAAAATATGTAAATGTCTAACCACTATGTGTACACTCAAAACCAATACAAAATAATATTGAATGTAAACTTTAACTGGAAAATTTTTAAAAAGAGAGAGAAACTTCATAAACTCAATATCAAAGAAAGAAAGACCAAGAAAGAAAGATTAA
The DNA here is from genome assembly GCF_987537825.1 of Furipterus horrens. Taxonomy (NCBI): domain Eukaryota; kingdom Metazoa; phylum Chordata; class Mammalia; order Chiroptera; family Furipteridae; genus Furipterus; species Furipterus horrens. Next base: position 30,864,716 of record NW_028327182.1, on the reverse strand, counting down.
AAGGAAGAAGGAAGGAAGAAGGAAGGAATAAGAAAGGAAGGAAGGAAGGAAGGAAGGAAGGAAGAAAGAAAGAAAGAAAGAAAGAAAGAAAGAAAGAAAGAAAGAAAGAAAGAAAGAAAGAAAGAAAGAAAGAAAGAAAGAAAGAGAAAGAAAGAAATAACAAAATATGGCCTATGGATATACAAAAGTCCAACAGGTAAATAAAAATACATTCAACATCATAATAATTTAGAAAATACAAATCAAAACCACAATTAGATACCACTTTATATCTATTAGAATAGTCTTATCCAAAATAAAGTAAAATAACAAATGTTAGTGAAAATATTTTAAAAATTGTAAACCTTATACAATCTTGTTATAAATGTAAGTTGGTGCAGCTATTATGGGAAACAGAACAAAATTTTTCCAATAAACTAAAAATAAAACTACAGTCATATCCAGCATTTCCATTTCTGGGTATATAGCCAGAATAATTGAAATGAGGAACTTAAAGAGATAACTGCTGTCCCATGTTTACTGAAGCATTATTCACAACAGCCACGACATGGAAATAACTGAAATGCACATAGATGAATGGAAGAGAAATGTAGTATCTACATACAATAGAATATTACACAAGCTTCAAAAGGAACTACTGCATATGCAGAAATGTGGATGAGCCTAGAGGACATTATGCTAAGTGATATAATGAGGCTTTGAAGGACAAAAACTGTATAATTCCATTTTTATGAGTTATCTAAAAGAATGAAACTCATAGAAGCAGGGAGTAGAATGGTTGTTGCCAGGTGCTGGGAGCAGGAAAATGGGGAATTGATGTTCAACAGGTATACATTTCAGTTATGGAAGATAAGTGCTAGAGTTCTGCTGTATAACATTGTATCCATAATTAACAATACTATGGTGTGCATTTAAATTTTGGTTGAGGTAAGATCTCAGATAAGTGTGCTTCTTAAAATAAAAAGAAGTAAATTCAAGAAAAACGATAAAACATAATTAGAGAAAAAAGTTAGAAAATAAAAAGGTAAATATGAGAAAATAAATGTTTCCTAAATTACAGAGATGATATCTGATTGAGTAAACTTTTTTTGAGTGGAGAAAATCTGTACTTACAGTTATGGTTACTCAGAGCCATTACCTAGTAGATAGTTCCTAGGTTGCTCCTAATTTGGCTGTGTCTTTGTGAAATGTGAGCTTTTAAGGCTGAAAATGAGTCTGATATCTAATTAAAATTGACAATTTGGCCATATATATTCTTTTTCCTCTTGAAACCCCACTAAAGTGAAAATGAAGTTGAATACATCAATATCCAAGGAAAAATAGAAATATAAAACACAATAAACAAGTAATTATTGTTAAAATTTTTGCATGAGGGAAGGTAGATGCAGTAATGTAAATGGCATTGCAGATAGCCATCCAAGTGACTAAAGTGAACCAACTAGCCTCCTATAGCTACAAAAGGGCTAAAACTTGTTACAAAAAAAAAGACTGCTAAGAGTTCAGGTGATTGTAAACATCTGTGTGACAGAGATTAAGACTAATCAATAATATCCTTTTCTTATAACTGAATGACAGAAGCCAAGAGATTGGCCTCCAGAAAGCCAGGTGGAATTACAAAAGAAAGAATTCAAGTGTACCCTGTGGTATCTAGTAGTCTCTCTCTCTTTTTTTTAAATATATTTAATTGATTATATTTTACAATAGTTCCAATTTTTCCCCTTTGCTCCCCTCCACCCAGCACCCCCCCTCCCCCAGCAATCCCCCCCATGTCCATGCCCATGGGTCATACATACAAGCTCTCCTGCTTCACCCTTTCATATATTATTCTTCTTCTTTTAAATAAATAAATGATTCATTAATTATTTTAACAATAAAAAATAACAATCCCTCCCTCTAAGACATAAGACCCTTTATAATCTTATGAAGGACAATGGGCGAAGGTCTCGAGCTCCTCTAGCTGCTTCAAGCTGGACATGGTCGTCGTCCTACGTACCCTTGGGTCAAGAAATCCCTAATAAGAGTGGGGGTTCAGAGGGGAGGGTGGCCTTTCCACATGGAAAAGTATCGTGCAGACTCCAGGTCAGTTGGCTGTCCCCAGCAACCGTATGCTTGGTTTAAAAGGCTGGCATCCTTGTTGTATTCTGAGGGCAACAGATTTGGCAACAGTGTTAAAAGGCATCATTCAATCTATAACCACTATATAACAGAAGGCAGGGATTAATTTTTCAATGTCCCACATTAGGGAAAAAAAGGGCTTCTTTGGAGGAAGGTATGCCAGGCACATCTCAACTGTCCAAAACCCTTTTGCCCATTATACTTAGTTTCGGCTAAGGGAAATATTTTAGGTTTCCCCCATCTTAGACCTCTGGGCCCTTTCTGCCCAAGCAATTAGGATAAAAAAGAGAAACCAGTTTTGTAAAGTGAAGCCCACAGACCACCCCATACTTCAACCTAGCCACTTAGTTCATCCAAACCGTTGAGTTTCAGAAGGCAGCGCTGCAGACAGGATTAAGTGAGACCTATATGTACAGACATCACTCAGGTAATGAGATCATAGGCTTATACCCTTTGAAAACAGAAAACATATGTCAATTTATGTAACATAACCCACAAACAAGTCTCTAAATCTGTAAGACTGTCTTATTCGAAAGACATCCAGTTGCAAGGCATTTGACATTCTTTTTGCCTGTAAATTAAACATCTTTGATGATACTACAGACATAGTTTAACTTTCATATAAAAACAAATTTTAAATAAAAAGAAACTTTAAAGACAGTTAGCTGCACTACTTTATAGTCTGCCACTGATCATTGTGATTTTCCTTGAATCACGATTTTTCTCCCTAAGATTACCCTCCTTGTCATTAAAGGGACTGCATTAAATCTATTTTTAATTTACCATGTTCATTTGCATAAACACAATGAGAGCAGCAAATGATCATTTATGATCTTTAGTTCCGCTTTGCTGGAACTTACACAAGGAACATTTAGGGTGACCTTCAGTCTGCCCTTCAGGACACAGAAGCTGAGCCACATACCTGGCATTCAGCTTTTCCTGTACACACCTGTCTTTCCCAAGTCCTTCTGGTTTTCCATTGTGCCTTAAGGTCCCTTCTAGCCATCTTTCAGAAAAACAGCCTTCATTCTTTCCGTAGGAAGATTGCTGTGGATCGCACAACCAACCACGGTACCAGGCCTTTAATCTTGTGGGCTTTCATTACCTTGGAAAGTCATTCCCAGTTCCTCAGGGCTTTTTGGTAATAACCAGAGCCCAAGCATGTCTCCTTTAGGCATGACATTTTAGTCAATGTCTTGGTCAAAAAAAAACCCTCTATTAACAACTGGTCTTATTAGTTTTATGCAAAGAAACTTATGTCATTACTTATTTCTTTAAAATGGCAAACTATGGAGGGATCAGATAGGGAGAAAAATACACAGTGTGAAGGAAAATCATTGTACTTCCTGGCATTTCTATTCTTCATATTTTCACTTTTCCCCCACTAAATTTTTTTTTCCATTACAGTAGTCCCACTTTATTTCTCCTCTTGCTTCCCTGCACCCTGTCCCTCCCTTCTCCCACATTCAGTCCCCACTCAGTTGTCCATGTCCGTAGGTCATTTATACATGTTTTTTGACTAGACCCTTCCCCTTCTTACCCCCTTCTCTTCCTCCCCCCTTGTTACTGTTAGTTTATTCCTTATTTACATACCTCCGGTTCAACTTTGCTCATTTGTTTGTGTTGGTCCTTAGTTTCCTGTAATAGGTGACAGCATAAGGTATTTTTCTTTCGTTGCTTGGCTTATTTCGCTAAGCATAATTCTCTCTAGTTCCATCCACGTTGATGCAAAAGGTAGAAGTTCCTTCTTTCTTTCTGCTACATAGTATTCCATTGTGTAAACGTACCACAGTTTTTTGATCCACTCATCTACAGATGGGCACTTAGGTTGTTTCCAGCACTTGGCTATTGTAAATAGTGCTGCTATGAACATAGGGGTGCACAGGTTCTTTTGAATTGGTGTTTCAGGATTTTTCGGATATAATCCTAGCAATGAAATTGCTGGTTGAAAAGGCAGTTCCATTTTTAGTTTTTTGAGGAAATTCCAAACTATCTTCCATAGTGGCTGCACCACTCTGCATTCCCACCAACAGTGCAGTAGGGTTCCCGTTTCTCCACATCCTCTCCAGCACAAGTTGTTTGTTGACTTGTTGATGATGGCCGTTCTGACTGTTGTGAGGTGGTATCTCATTGTGGTTTTTATTTGCCTCTCTCTGATGGCTAGTGATGTTGAGCATTCTTTCATATGTCTATGGACCCTCTGTATGTCCTCTTCAGGGAAGTGTTTGTTCAGGTCCTTTGCCCATTTTTTAACTGTCTTCTTGGTGTTCAGTAGTATGAGTTCTTTATATATTTTGGAGATCAATACCTTGTCTGAGATATCATTGGCAAATATACTTTCCCCTATGCTTGGTTCCCTTTTCATCTTGCTGTTTTCTTTAGCTGAGCAGAAACTTTTTAGTTTGATGTAGTCCCATTTGTTTTTTCTTTCCTTTATTTCCCTTGCCTTAGGAAATATACCAATGAAAATGTTGCTACATGAGATATCTAAAATTTTCATGCCTATTTTTTCCTCTAGGACTTTTATGGTGTCACAGCTTACATTTAAGTCTTTGATCTATTTTGAGTTTATTCTGCTGTATGATGTAAGTTGGTGGTCTAGTTTCATTTTTTTTGCATGTCCCTCTCCAGTTCTCCCAACACCATTTGTTGAAGAGGCTCTTTTCATTCCATTTGATGTTCCTTCCCCCTTTGTCAAAAGTTAGTTGGCCATATAGACCTGGGTTTATTTATGGGCTCTCTGTTCTGTTCCATTGATCTACATGTCTGTTCTTATGCCAGTACCAGGCTGTTTTCAGTACCGTGGCCTTGTAGTATTGTTTGATGTCTGGTGTTGTGATTCCTCCTGCTGTGTTCTTCTGTCTCAAAATTGCTGTGGCTATTCGGGCTCTTTTTTGGTTCCATATAAATTTCTGAAATATTTGTTCTAGGTCTGTGAAAAATGTCATTGGTATTTTAATAGGGATTGCATTGAATCTATAAATTGCTTTGGGTAGTATGGACATTTTAATGATTTGATTCTTCACATCCATGAGCATGGTATATGCTTCCATTTATTTGTATTTTCCTTAATTTCTTTCTTCAGTGTTATGTAGTTTTCTGAGTAAAGGTCTCTTACCTCCTTGGTTAAGTTTATTTCTAGGTACTTTATTTTTCTTGTTGCTATGGTAAATGGGATTTTTCTTTTAGTTTCTATCTCTGAGATTTTATTGTTGGTGTACAGAAATGTCTTCGATTTCTGAATATTGACTTTGTACCCTGCTATTTTGCTGAATTCGTTTATTAGGTCGAGTAGTTTTTTTGTGGAGTCTATAGGGTTTTCTATGTACACTATCATGTCATCTGCAAATAATGACAGTTTTACTTCCTCTTTTCCAATTTGGATGCCTTTTATTTCCATTTCTTGTCTGATTGCTGTGGCTAGAACTTCCAAGGCTATGTTGAAAAGGAGTGGAGACAGTGGACAGCCTTGTCTTGTTCCTGATCTCAGGGGGAATGCTCTCAGTTTTTGCGCATTGAGTATGATGTTGGCTTCAGGTTTCTCATATATGGCCTTTATTATGTAGAGGTAAGCCCCTCTATTCCCACTTTGCTGAGAGTTTCCATCATAAATGGGTGTTGTACTTTATCAAATGCTTTTTATGCATCTATTGATATGATCGTGTGGTTTTCGTCTTTAAATTTGTTTATGTGGTGTATTACGTTTATTGATTTACGAATATTAGACCATCCTTGCATCCCTGGGATGAATCCAACTTGATCGTGGTTTCTGATCTTTCAAATGTGTTGCTGGTTTGCCAATCTTTTATTGAGGATTTTAGCATCTATGTTCATCAGTATATTGGCCTGTAGTTTTCTTTCTTTGTTGTGTCTTCACCTGGTTTTGGAATTAGGGTAATACTGGCTTCATAGAATGAGTTTGGGAGTCTTCTCTCTTCTTGGATCTTTTGGAATAGTCTGAGGAGGATAGGAGTTAGTTCTTTTCTAAATGTTTTGTAGAATTCACCTGTGAAGCCATCCGGTCCAGGGCTTTTGTGTGACGGGAGGTTTTTGATTACTGCTTCAATTTCACTAGTTATTATTGGTCTCTTCAGTCTTTCCGCTTCTTCTTGATTCAAATTTGGAAGACTATATGTTTGCAGGAATTTGTCCATTTCCTCTAGGTTGTAAAATTTCTTGCCATACAGTTGTTCATAGTAATTTCTTACGATTCTTTGTATTTCTGTGGTATCAGTTGTGATTTCTCCTCTTTCATTTCTGATTTTATTTATTTGGGTTCTCTCTCTTTTTTTCTTGATGAGCCTGGTTATAGGCTTGTCAATTTTGTTTATCTTCTCAAAGAACCAGCTCCTACTTATGTTGATCTTTTTTTTTTTTTTTTTTTTTTTTTTTGCATTGTCACTAACCTGGTGACTGACTATGCCATAGGGGGGCCACAGTCAGTGAATAAGGCCAGCAATTGCTCTTTGAGGACTCTAGCACACTAAGGCAATAGCTGATAGCAAGCGTGACTCTAGCCTCGATTATGTTGATCTTTTGAATTGTTAGTTTAGTCTCTATGTCACTCAATTCTGCTCTAGTTTTGAAGATTTCCTTTCTTCTACTTGATCTGGGTTTTGTTTGTTGTTCTTCCTCTAGTCCTTGTAGCTGTAGGGTTAAATTTTTTATTAGCGATTCTTCTATCTTTTTAGGTAGGCCTGTATTGCTATTAATTTTTCTCTTAGGACTGCTTTCGCTGCATCCCATAGGTTTTGGGTTGTTGTGTGTTTATTATTATTCATTTCCAGAAACTTTTTGATTTCTTTCTTGATGTCATTGTTAACCCATTCATTTTTTAATAGCATGTTATTCATTCTCCATGAGTTTGAGTGTTTTTGAGTTTTTTTCCTTGAGTTTCCTTTCCAATTTTAAGCCATTGTGATCTGAAAAGATGCTTGATATAATTTCAATTTTCTTGAATTTGTTGAGGCTTGTTTTGTGTCCTACCATGTGGTCTATCTTTGAAAATGTTCCATGTGCACTTGAGAAGAATGTATATTTTGCTTCTTTGGAATAAAAAGTTTTATATATCTCGACTAAGTCCATTTGATCTAGAGTGTTTTCAGTGCCTCAATATCTTTGGTGTTTCTCTGCTTCGAAGATCTGTCCATTGTTGACAATGGGGTGTTAAAGTCCCCTACTATGAGTGTGTTGTTGTCTATATCTTTCTTGGAGTCTTTCAAAATTTTTCTTACATATTTGGGTGCTCCTATGTTGGGTGCATATATATATTTATAAGGGTTATAACTTGTTGATGGATTTTTCCCTTAACTATTATGAAATGTCCTTCTTTGTCTCTTTTTATGGCCTTTGCTGTGAAATCTGTTTTGTCTGATATAAGTATTGCTACCCCAGCTTTTTTTTCAGGTCCATTTGCTTGAACTACTTTTTCTATCCCTTCACTTTCACTCTGTGTAGATCTTTTGTTCTAAGGCGGGTCTCTTGTAGACAGCATATATGTGGGTCATACTTTCTAATCCATTCAGCTACCCTATGTCTTTTGATTGGAGAATTTAATCCATTTACATTTAAGGCTATTACCGATAAGTACTTATTCATTGTCATTTTCCCCCTTTGTACTTGTGTTCCTCTCGGTCTCTCTTTGTTTCTTCATCTTCTTAAAGCAGGTCCTTTAGCATCTCTTGCAATGCTGGTTTGGTGGAGATGTATTCTTTTAGCCTTCTTTTGTCTCGGAAACTTATTTCACCTTCCATTTTGAATGAGAGCCTTGCTGGGTAGAGTATTCTTGGTTGTAGGCCTTTGTTTTTCATTGCTTGGGATATTTTTTGCCATTCCCTTCTGGCTTGTAGTGTTTCTGCTGAGAAATCTGAGGATAGCCTTATTGGAGCTCCCTTGTATGTTATTAGTTGTTTCTCTCTTGCTGCTTTTAGGATTCTCTCTTTGTCTTTCAATGTTGCCATTTTGATTATGATGTGCCTTGCAGTGGATCTGTTGGAGTTCCTCTTCATTGGGACACTCTGTGCTTCCTGGACTTGTGTGACTCTTTCTCTCCTCATGTTAGGGAAGTTTTCTGTCATTAGTTTTTCAAAGAGGTTTTCTATCCCTTGCTCTTCTTCTCCTTCTGGAATTCCTATGATATGGATATTATTACGTTTCATGTTGTCCTGCACCTGTCTTAGAACCATTTCATTCTTGTTCAGTCTTTTTTCATTTTGTTGCACTGTCTGGGAGTTTTTGCTTATGTTGTCTTCCAGCTTGCTGATCCGATCTTTTGTTTCTTCTAGTCTGCTTTTAATTTCTTCTACTGTGTTCTTCAATTCAGAGATTGTATTCTTCATTTCCTCCTGGCTTTTATTGATAGCTTCCATGTCCTTTTTCATGCTGGTGTAATTCTCAGTAAGTTCCTTGTAGTTTTTCTGGAGTTCCTTGTAGTTTCCACTGAGCTCATTGAGCTTCTCCATAATCCATGTTTTGAATTCCATATCTGATAGTTTTCTCCCCTCTATTTCATTTAGCACTCTTTCTGGGTATTCTACCTTTCCTTTTGATGGGGGGTTGTTTCTCTGTCTCCCTATTTTTGTGACTCCTATTGTTTGTTGGTGCTTCTTAGAATGATCTGCACTTTCTGGATATGCCCCTGGTGGGTCAGATCATGTACCAGTCTGGCCCTAGGCAGCCTGTTGGAGACTTCCAGGGATCTACTGCCTTTATCTGTCTTCTTTAGTTGTTAATCTATTCAATCTGTGATTAGCCGTCAGACTTAAGGACCGTGGGTGTGGCAGCTTAATTCCTGTAGGCAGGGCTTTTGCTTCCCCTCAGGCTGACGCCACTTGGAGGAGGATGGTCTGTCTGCAATACTGGGGATGAGTCAGCACTGGGACCATGTCGGCTGCTTCCACAGTTCTCCCCTCAAAGCCACGGTGCCAAACTCTCCCCAAGTGTCTCCATTCCTCTCTGCCTTCCCTCTGCTTGAGCCCAGGGTAAGTCGGGGCCAAAAAATTTTTGTATATGATCCACTTAAGAGCTCTTTTTCTCCTGCTGTTTCTCTCCGGCTAGCAAGAAACCCTGTGGCTTTTTACTTTTCACAGCTGGATACGATTATACTTTCCACTCTGTTACTGTAGGCTGGGAAGCCCAGCTGGGGGTTTAGACCCTGCCCTTCTCAGGGGGAGTCCCCGGCTGCTGAGCTGTTTCTCAGTCCCTTCAGCTGCCACCCATGGGAGCCCAGTCAGCCCTTCCATGTCTCCGCATTCCCTACCGGTCACGTTGTGATGTAGCGGCCTTTTCTGTTTCTCCGTGGTTATAAGACTTCTCTCCAGCTGGTGTTCGGTTGGTTATTCCGATATTTCTCCAAAATTAAGTTGTAAATTCAGACTGGTCCTGGGAGGAGGTTAGAGTAGCTTCCACTTACTCCTCTGCCATCTTTGGTCTCTCTAGTAGTCTCTTGACAAATAACCTTCCCAACTCTCATCACCATATCCTCAAAGTACCTTCAGTCAAACTTTTAATTTGACTTTTAAACATAAAATAAATTAAATGACAACAAATATTACCAGCACTTCACAGAATTCACAAAAGATCTGGAAAAAGATGAGAAAGAAGCGAAAAACACTCATAACGAAAGGAATAAAACCACATACGAGACAGATGGTGAGGAAAAAAAATCCAGAGTTCATTTCAACAAACTGGAATATGGAGAAGGAACAAGCAGTCAACCAATGCAGCGAGAGGAAATGGGAAGCAACGATGAGAGGATCAGAAATCTCTGGGACAGCTATAAAAGGCCTAACATAAGAATCATTGGTTTACCAGAGAGCGAGGAAGATGAACTAGAACTTGAAAAATTGAGTGAAAATATAATAAAGGAGAACTTCCCAGACTTGGGGAAGGAAATAGACTTACAGGTCCAGGAAGCACAGAGAGTTCCAAAAAAACTGGACCCAGGGAGAACCACTCCAAGACACATTATAATCAAAATGTCAAAAGTTAAAGATAAAGAGAGAATCTTAAAAGCAGCAAGAGAGAAGAAAAGAATTATGTACAAAGGGGTCCCAATTAGACTATCAGCTGACTTCTCAAGGGAGACCCTGCAGGCAAGAAGGGACTGGCAAGAAATATTCAAAGTAATGAAAATCCAAAACCTACAACCATGAATACTCTATCCAGCGAAATTGTCATTCAGAATAGAAGGACAGAGAAAGTGTTTCCAGGACAAAATGAAACTGAAAGAGTTCATTAGATCCAAACCACTGTTATATGAGATGTTAAAGGTACTGGTTTAGAAAAAGGAGGATCAAGACAATGAAATCTAAAATGAAAACTGCATCACAAGACACAACAGAAGCTAGGGAATTGAAACAAAGGCAAACTAAACAGGCAACGAGAGTGGAAAAAGAACTATAGGTACGGGGAACATATTGGGGGGAGGTCAACAGGGAGGGGGAATGGGGAGAGGGAGGGAGATGATATAGGAATTAAGGATCATGCTAGGAGGGAATGGAATAGACAGAGAGAGGTTGAGAAGAACTGTATGCACAACTAATGGACATGATCTAAAAGGGGGGGACAACTGGAGGGAGGGGGGTCACCGGGTGGAGGGGAGCAGAGGGAAGGGAAATTTGCACAAATGTAATATTATAATCAATAAAACACATTAAAAAAAAAAAGAAAATTCTCTAACAATAAAAAAATAAGTAAACAACCAGCACAAGACAAATATGAAGGGAGCAGAGACACTGCTGGAGTAAGAAATATAGCATTTTTCCCAGTATTGTGCAGAACATATATAGTAATAATAATGCAAAGACGTTCTAATGATTTAATTAAAGTTGAAATGCAATTACTTGCTGAATCCAGGGAAGAGTAAATGAAGAGTTGAAACAGTAGTGATCCTCATTTACCATAACATTATGGCAATAAATAAGTTCTAAAATTTCTAGACTAAAATTTAAAAAAAAATAACCCCTGCTGGTGTGACTTAGTTGGTTGTAGTATCATCTCCTACACTAAAAGGTTGGAGGTTCAATTCTCAGTCAGGGTACATACCTAGTTTGTAGATTCTATCCCTGGTCCAGCATATGTGACATCAACCAATTGATGATCCTTTTTCACATCAATGTTTCTCTCTCACCTGCTCTCTCTCTTCATTCCTCTCTCTCTAAAATCAATAAACATGATATTTTTAAAATAAAAGAAATAGAAATATATTATTTAGAAATATGGAGGTGTTATAGGGCCGAAGGAGGCCATCTGCAAATTCCCCATAGCCCATGGTTTTGGGGATGAGCGAAGGGGACAGTGTAGCCTTTAAGGTATTTTACATATCTGTGGTGGGTAGCTAGTTTATTAGTTATGCAAATGGGTATGGCTGCTTCACAGTGCCCAGGAGATGGGAGGAACTTTGATGATAGAATGGTGATGAAAAAGCTTACGGGGCCTGCACGAGGTTCTGCAAATGGCCCCAACCAGTCAACATACTGACTGTGTCACAGGCTGTGGTCAGGGGTTTAAAAATAAGACAGCACAAGGAGAGCCATGTGGTTTTGAAGGGAAAGAGGGAACCATGCTTTCTCATAAGAGAAGGAAGGGAGCCAGGCAGAAAGAAAAGCAGCAGATGAGCAAAATAGAACCAGAGGCTTGTAAATAAGGAACAAACTGACAGTGACCAGAAGGAGGAAGGGGGAAGGGGGCAAAGAAAGGGAAGGGCCTAGTCAAAGAACTAATATAAATCACTCATGGACATGGACAACTAAGTGGGGATTGACTGGGGATGGGGGGCGTGGAGCAGGGGAGAGCAAAGGGAGGAAAAATGGGACAACTGTAATAGAAAAACGATAAATAATAAATTAATTAATTACAAAAGATTTATATCTTATTATACTTTAAACTCCTTTTATTAATGTTGTTTTAATAAAATCAAGTTTTTTACAGCCCTCTCTATCAATACAATTAGAAATGCTTTGGGTATAGTGACACTACAGCCCAGAAAGCATGGTATCAACAGACCTACTCCAGTTAAGTACTTACTCAAGAATTTGTGTAAATTGTCTCAAAAATTATTCATTAAACATGATAAATGAATGGAATTCATGAATTCAATATTAGTTTTAATTGCTAAAACATAAACCTAAAATTATATTTCATATTGAATTTTTAATTTTACTAAGACTCAAATTTCATTTACACATTTGTAGAAATCAGTTAACTGGAAATTGAGTTTTATATACTATATTAGTTTCTACTGTTTCTATAACATATTTTTGTACATTTAGTGGTTTAAAACAAGACAATTTTTTTTCTTAACCATTACAATTATCTAGGCCAGAATCCTACACAAGTGTCACTGGGTTAAAATCAAGGTATTGGTGAGGCTACATTTCTTTCACTAGACTCTATGGGAAATTTTCTTGCTTTTTCCAGCTTCTAAAGACTTTCTTCACTCCTTGACTTGTGACCCATTTCCTCCAGCAAAGCAGTGTTTTTCTATCCCTATTTTGATCCTAATAGCTCTTTCTGACCACAGCTGGGAAAGGATCTCCCTTTCAATTATTAATAAGTGATTAGACTTGATCCACCTGGATCATCCAGGGTTTTCTCCTCACCTCAAAGTCCTTAACCTTCTTCCCACTTGCAAAGTCTTCTTTTGTTTGTTTGTTTGTTTTGGCCCCTTAAGGTAACAAACATATTCACAGGTCCCCAGGGCCAGGGTGTAGATATCTTTGGACGGTGAATTGTTCTTTCTACCATACCTAATATCTAACATAGTTTCTCTTTTTTTCATTTATTTTTCCATGCTTTATAGGGCAATACCCATGACAAGAAATGCATATTTTCTTTAAATTGACGTTAAGTGGATGATACAATCTTAAGATTGGATTATATTTCAAGAGAAAGAGTTTTGCATGTTTGGGGATTTTTGAATGCTTTAGGTTAACTCTCTTCAGATTATAAGGGGAGTAAAGTGATTTAATAAGTATTGATTTATTCTTTCATATAGGGAATATTTGATTCTTTGATGGTGGTGCTATGTATCTCCCAAAGTAAGTTTCCAGGAATGCATGTAAAAGTCATTTTCTACTTTTGAAACATTTATAATAATGAGACCTACAGAAATGTTAATATATATTTTACAAATAATATATCAAGTGCTATAACCTAAGTATGCATAGTTTGCTATCGAAAAACCAAGCACAATTGGTCATTATTCTTGGGTAGCAAAGAGGATAGAAATTAGAAGTATTTCTCAGGTTGATTTGCTCTTCTCACCATTAAAAATCAGGCCTTGTTAAGATCTGTCTCCCCAAAGCCTATCACAGTGCTGGACACATAGTAGATGTTCAACATTTATTTGTTGTTAAAGTGGATTAGGATTCAGGTTATAGAGAAGTAACTAACATTAACAGATTATTTTCCAAGTGCCAAAATATTCTCACACATTGCTGTATACAGTAACCATGTATGGAGAAGAAAAAGATGCTCCTTATTTTGATGAAGATTTAGAAGCTCAGAGATTAAGTGACTTGCCTCACATAAGGTGCTGAGCAATTAAAAGGCAGATTCAGGACTTTTGTAATTCCTCGGCAAATCAATATTTTTCTAATTCCAAAAATTGATGTATTTCTACTGCATTTAAATGAAAATTCCTTTATGATAACTTAAAATGTTTAACCTCTTTGGAAGACTTTAATAGTCCTTTTCCTCTTTCTGTGAAATACATATATATCCCCATTGAAAAAATCAATTCCAGCATTAAAATCTGTACTTAAAATTCAGCATAGTATCACCAACTAAGAGAAATTTGTCAAGTATTACTTCCTTCAGTTTGCATGAAGCAAACATTTTTATTTTAAAAATACAACACTAAATTTCTTTTCAAAGGTACAGGTTATCTGAAGGTTTTGATTTACCTTTTCACTGTTATAATTAATAAACACTGTAGAATACCATAAGTATTTACCACAATGAATCTCTGAAATTAATTTTTATGAAATGTAATCATAAAATAAATTATGAAAAATTATCTAGGATAAAGAACAATATAAGAAAAAAATGTGAAAATCTTAGGATTGTGATAAATAGCATACTTAGAAAACTGGATATTAATAAACTTCAGGGTAAAAAAGAGACTAGGGAATTATGCCAATTGATAATGTATTTATTGGCTCTTGCTACATGCCAGGCAAGTATCTTTATACTACTTATCTGATCAGATAATAGAGACCATATACGACATGTACATGTGTATGTATAAATGTATATGTGTACATATGAAATATCGGTTTGCACTCATGTAAATAGAAATTCCTTTCAGAGTGATTTAGAAATTTAATATGAAAGAATACTCGTGGAACAAAACACTAAGGAGTTGATCATAATAAGTGGGGTGATTCGGAGAAGGTTCCATGGAACACATGAGTTGATATTTTGGCTTGTTTGTTGTCACCAATGATAAACTGGACAAGGAATTGGAAGATCCTTGCAATCGATACATAAGATGTAAATGGAAAAAATTATATAATACAAACAATGAGATAAGTAGCATAGTTAGTCACATTTCAAGGTACAAAATGAATTTGGAAATATATGTATGTGAAACAAAGGTATTCCTTTACCTTTACTCACTTGTCTATATAATTTTTTAAAACAAAAACTATTCTATCATTTTTACTAAAAGCAATAAAAAATTAATACTAGTAATGAAGTGTTGTCATTATAGACATGAAAACATACCCAGTTGTTATGTTTTTATTCACAGAAATCTTTGTGTCACATAATGCTAACCTTCACAATAGGCTAAATATAAAGCTAGAGTAACAACTTGGTTATATAAATTTTCTGCAATATAAATTCAGAGCTTACACTATCCAAGCATACATGCTTATATATATATAAAGTATTTAAACATAGGTATTTTAAGAAAATAGATTATTGTGTTAAAAAGATCACAAAATAAATCTACAGTATTTTAAATAAGATCATTTTACTTTCTGTTATTATAATTATATATCTGCTTCTCTGTTTCAATTATCACTCTAATTTTAATGCATAAATAATGCCTTAGATGCTTTGTGCTTTAGTTTCTATATCTTTAGGCATGCTTCAATTTGATGTTATCAATATTAACATTCAGAAATCCTTAGTTTTTTTAAAGCATTTATTGATGAAATTTCTGTGATTCTAAATTATTATCTGCTATAATCTAATTTTCTATAATTGTGTAATTAATGTTTTCCTTAGTAGAAAAATCATTGATTTCTAAGTTTCTATATAAAATTATTATAACAGCTGGGAATATTTATTCATTTGCATTATAATAACTCTAGGTTTATGAAATAAAAAAATGCCTTTTTATCTGTAATGTATTTCAAAGAGACAAAATTATCTTTTTTAAGTTTTAGAGAAAAATAATATTCAGTGCATTTCTGTGTTTAGATACAGAATTAATTCTATTATCTGTCTGTTAAGATTATTTCAGGTTTAGTTAATAATCTTAAAGTTAAAATGTTATTCCTCAGTAAATGCTAACACAGAGTAATTTCTGTTGTAGAATGTGTATTTGTTCTCTTTTCAGATTCTAATAGAAATATATTAGTTTTGAAACTTGGTGGAAGAATATAACGTGTACTATAGTAACTTTGAAAGAATTCTCTATATTTGTTCTCATTCACCTCTATTCTCTTGTTGAATGAATTATTATATACCGAGCCTATACTATAACAAACTTTAACCAATTCTCTCACCTTTCTAAGGAGACTATGGAAAATTACTCTTAAAAATTCTTTATGTTTAAGTTAGGAAAGAAACGGCATTATCATAATTCTCTTATGGAAGCATAACGACATTTTATGCTTGGTAACATTGTCACAGGCTAGTTATGTGACTTTGTATGCCTGAGTTTCATGAATGAAATGATAAAAGTGATACACATAGATAATATTTTTATTAAAAATATAAATAAGTCATAGTGCTTGTTTTCTCACAAGTTAACATTATGAAAGGAAATAAAATTTTATAAAATTTATGGACTACCTATCATGTATCAGGCAATGTGCTGATATTTTTACAGTTTTAAAAGTTAAGAGAATTTTAAGTCTACCCTAAATTCACTAAAAAAATCCTGAGTGTGAGGCCTTTTACTTGAGAAAGTTCTGTTGCCAAATAATATTGCACAGACTCATGGGATTCTCAATAAAGTTTGTTGTTTGTTTTTATCAGCCATTGAAAAACTAAAGCAAAAACCAGCTGTCTACACACATACAAAATTAAATGTCTGCAAATTAAGAAATATGGTCTATGCTAGGGTTAGTTTTTCTTCATATAATACTATCATGTATATTGGTACAATAACTTTTAAAAGTTGTGGTGATATTAGATGATATGCTGTTAGTGTTATTTTAAATATTGTCACATAAGAAAAAAAGTTGATGAAAAAATATATTTAGTCTTCTTCCTTCATTTCTTTCTTTCTTCCATTTTTTATTATTACATTTATTCCTTTGAAACCAAGCACTATTCTACATGCTATAGATAAAGCAATGAACAACAACAAAGTCTTCATGAAGCTAACATTCTCCCTGACAGTTATGGGTTTCTTTCCACTCATCTGTCATCTGGGAAAGGAGAACAGCAGCCTCTTACCTACTTCAGCTAGAAAGGGAAACATCACTTTTTTTTGATATTTCATCGACAAGAACAAGGTTCAGCACCACCTAGGACGTGGGGAACAACGTGGGAAATGTCTTTGGACTCCACAGCTGTTTCTTAGCAAAGTAAGGCCCTGTAGAGAGAGATCAAGACGTGAACAGTCAGCTAACTGTCTACCAGGGTGATAAACAGATCTCTCTTTCACTTCTGTTCTCAAACACAGAACATCTTGCCCTTTCCTCAAAGAATACAACACAATTACCTGTAGTAACAGCATCCACTTTAAATCCAGGTCATGAGGAGTCGTCTTCAAAAGATTTGAATGTAGTTTCTCTCAAGGCAGCAAATTGTGAGCTAAAATAAATAAGTGTCTGCCATTCAAAAATTCCAAATATAGGAGTGGAGCTGGAACAAGGTAAAACTACAACTAAATCTAAAATAAACTCAAGTAAAGCAAGGAATTGGGGCCACACAGAGTTAATTACTTCAAAGGGATGATGAAGCCTCTGTTGGATGGCACAACGAGGATGACAGCTCTCCTTTTCAGGTTAGGTATGGTGTCTATTTTCTGGCACAAATTCTTTTATCCACATTCACTGTGAGTCCTTGCTCTGCTATGTCAAGGTGAATAGTTTTACCTTGATATGTTCCTCTTTTGACAACATGTGAAGGTGAAGTAGAAAACGGTGCTTTCATGAGGTACTGTAAATGTTTCCAATCAGCTTCTAGCTTAGCAATTTTAATGTCCAAGAATTGCTTAATGCTCAAAAGTCAAAATTTTATTCTTAAACATGATAAAAAAAGAGCCAAAACTAGCATTCCAGTTTCAAACTTTCGTGCTTATATCTATAGTTTCAGTTAGTGCATGTTCAGTCTAGACACTTATGTCAGAAAATTTGCTTCATTTTATCTCCCCTGTCAACTACTAAGCAAAGGATAAAGCTCATCTTCTTTTAAAAAAAGACATTTTATTATTACTTATTAGAATTTAAGGTAATTTTAATATAGTGTAATGAAAATTATAAATTTTTTTTTTTTGCACATATGCATTGTTTTAAATATGTATTTAAGGACTGTCCTAAAGTAGTTTTGGTACTCCTCAGACTTGAAAACTTTAAATGATCCAAGCAACTCCTGTGAAGATCAACTTTTCAAATTCTTCACCAAAAATCCCTTAGGTCCTATTGGTGCTCCCAGGTAGTAATCAGTGAGGAGCATTCTATGCCTGAGCATCCATCTTGAACCTGAAGAGTTGGTGCTACTCATTCGATTTCCAACAAGTTCTGCAGCTTGACACAGCCGTCATGAACTCAACCTTAAGTGGCAATATCTTTACTTTTACGCTGAACGATTTCACGCTGTGACAGGCCGTTCCCTTTCATAAAAAATCCTCGCTTATATTAAAAATTCCCTGGCATACACGGTCTATGACCCATAAACTTAAATGCTCTCAAACCGATGTCCCCAATTCCTGGATTGGGAACGCAGACAGAGGTCCATTTCGCGGACTCCTGAGGTTTCACGGAGAACGCCGCCGAGGTCAGACCAAGCTGCTGCATCCACGCATTCACGGCTCCGGACTTCGGACTCGCCGGGCTGCTGCCGGCACATGACCTGGCTCAGGGCAGCCGCGTGCGACCTGCCCACAGCTCCGGCCGGCAGAGGCCACACGGTCGCGCTTCGCGCTACGTGAGCCACCGCCATCCAGGAATCTCAAGAGCAGTTCTTCACCACCAGAGCACGAGAGCAAAAAAGGAAAATTATAAATTCTTAACAATTTAACATATCTACCTTTATTTTGTTCTTATGCCACTGGTGAAGTGGCCTTCCACTTGTCTATTTTTGAAAAATAATTATTTCATATTGTGTTTCAGTCCTTTTTATGGTCCTCAGAGTCCTCTCCATTAAGTGACAGGTAGGACAAAAGTCTCGGGAGAAACATTTATTTACTCAGAGGAGACCCAAAACACAAAGTTCATTTGCTACAAATAAATAAATGGTTCCTCCTAGATAAAACAGGGATTGGGAATGTTATCACAGGCTGGCATCCTCTTTCAAATAACATTTTTATTTAATGAAAGTGGAGTCTTCATCTCGGATCAATTTAATTGCTTTTGAAACATAAGTAAAGACAGTAAAATTAATAAAAAGTAATAAAGATGACAAAATGCTAAGGCATGTTATGTACTATGAATCGTAAGAAAGTTGGTTAAATGGATGGTGGTAATGGAGGTGTTATTTTATCTCACAGGGTATAGAAACTTGAAGGAAGGGAGAGAGGGAGTTATCCATTTGGGTACTTGGGGAAATGACTTCCCAAACAAACAGCAAATTCTAAGGCCTTTAGGCAAGACATGCTTACAATATTGAAGGAGAAACAAGAAGGCTGTTTCAGTTGAAATAGTCAGTGAGGTGAGTATGAAAATATATTGATTACAGATAGGTAGGTCTCAATAATGTAGCATCTTGTAGACCATGTTAAGAATTTTGGAATTTGCTGAGTGAAATGGAAAGTTACCGGATAATTTTAAGCAGAAAAATAATATGAAATTACAAAAATAAGCTACAAAAATTATATTGCAGGAAACTTTCCCTAATGTTTCAAACCAGGAAATTAACATTGATACAATATCATTGACTAATTCATAGATCTTATTCATATTTTGCCTGTTCCACCACACTGTTATCTTTATGATCTAGAATCTAATCCAGGATTGTTCATTGCTCTTGTTTTTTATGTCTCCTTAATATCCTTCAATCTGGGACAGTCCTTTATTATACTTGTTTTTTTTTTTTTTTTGGAGGGAGGAGGTTTGCAGGCTTGATATGAATCTATTTGATGTTTCCTCAGATTAGATTGTGTTTGTATAATTTTTCAGGGATATAAGAGAAGAAATTCTTTGTTCTTTCTGGGGTATTGTGTCAAGAAGTACATAATGTTGATATATCTTCTTATCGGTAATGTTAACTTAGAACGTTTTGTAGAGGTGGTGCCTGCCAATTTTCTACAGTATAAATTTCTGTTTTTTCATTTGTAATTAATCACTTTGAGGCTAGAAAATATCCTGGTATTATTATACTTTTGATCACCAAATAACATCTCTCAATTATTCTTGCCTAAAATAATTTTTATCATGATGTTTGTTAAATACTTAAGTTCTGTGTCCATCATTCTTTCTACCTTTATTAATTTGAGTCCTACCATAGAGGAAAACTCTCCTTTCTTCACCATTAACTTGTTTGCTTGATTATTTATACCAGCAATTTTCATGCAGTGTGCAGCAAGAATTTTTAAAACATACAATGTCTAATTATTTTCTCCATAGCACTGACCTCATTTCTCTTAGATTGTCCAATAAAATATGACAACAGTTAACACAACAATAGATGTCCAGTGTGAATGAATCAAAATTATATCTATTTTTTGTCAGATTGACAAATTAATATGTTTTTTAGTGTGCTGCAGAATTTTAGTAATCACTTCATGTGTGCCATGCAATGAGTAAAGTTTAAAATTGCAGATTTATACCAATACATGGTTGTGGATATTTTATTCTGTGCATTATAATCCATATGCAACATTGTTTATTTTATGGTTCAAAATAACTCTTATTTGGCCATTGAAAGATCCATCCTAGTGATTCCTGTAATCTTTTGATATGACCTAATCATTTTAAAAGCATTTTCTTACTTTCTGGCACCACAAGATATATCAGACTCAATTTTTGCAATTGCCAATAGTCCTAGAATGAACAATTTATCCAAGAACCTTGTTTAATTTATTGGGAAGTGGTATTTAGAAACCAATATCTAGGTGATCGGCATCTTCATTAATGGCAGGATGTCATATTTTGTAAGGACCCTTACTGAACAGAGGTAGAAAACATATACACAAACAGATGTGCACAAAACTTCTACTTTTATATTATTTAAGGAAAGAAAAACTGGTGTAATCAATGTATTGTTTGTGGACAAAACAGTAAAATGAAATAGGGTTAAATATATCAAGGGGCTAGGTACCTAATCCATGGTCTTGTATATCATGGCAAGTCTAGATTTTATTGTAAAAGTAATGACAAGCCATTGAAGGGAGTTAAGCAAGTGTAGCATATGATTCACAGTAACAAAAGATTATTCTACAAGTGAAAAGAGGATTGAATTAGGATTTACTGAGATGTGATATTTAAAACAAATAAAGGGCAAAAGAGAAAAGAAAAGAAGAAACATTGTGAGGAAAGGGGTAGGGAGTTTCTGAGGCACACAGTTGCACTGATGGCCCAAATTCATATCTTCCTTCCAATGGCAGGGGGGCAGGGGCATAAAAACAACTTTAGGAGAGAGATAAGTTGACCTGCAGAAATAAATGACTAGAGTTTTTTTTGTCATTTTTAGTAAAATGTTCTTGACTGACCTTGCATTGGAAAAATAGCTCAAGTGTCTCCTTGTATAAATTAGAGTTGACTATGTGGAGTAAAACCTAGTTTGGGAATGGTAGAGGGTCTTTACTCAACACAAATAAACAGCTGAGACAAATCCTATGAATCATTACTTTCATTGCCTCAGCTGAGCCCTTTACTTGAACTTCTGGAGATGAAAAATATAGAAGATCCAACAACAATATCCAGATCTCAAAATACTGCTTGAGGACTGATGGATAGTCTCAGATAAATAGATAGAGAAAAAGTAAAGTATATCTGCATTATACTAAATTTGCTAAATTAATACAAGACCAAATAATCCACATCATTATTTTGCAAAAAATGTAAAACAAGGAAAAGAAAAGTTTAGATGGAAAGAATTTTTTAGATACAAAAAATCCTCCAAGAAATATAATTTGTTGTGACAAGACTTAGTTTCCTAGACAAAAGGGGGGAAAAGTAAGAATGTTAAAAGAAAAAGAAAAAAAGATAAATGACATAGTGAAATATCACATGATATTGATAAGCTTGTTTAATAAAAGGAAAAATATATTTAAAGAAATAGTATTACAACAACAAAGAAGTATATATACTTTATACCAAATTCTGTATGCTTTTATATTGTGTACTTTTAAATCTAATTATGAAAATAAAAATGGTTGTGCATTCATAGGCTCATTCATGTGCTATTTTCCTAATAAACTATCCAAGAGAACTTTCTATACAGGCCATCTACAGGTGTGGCTGTCTTTGTATTTCTGTTACGATAACAGGAATTAAGAGACTAGATTCTATTTGTGAAGGTGTCAATAACTATAATGTGGTAATGTTGGTAAATTGTGGAATACCATGCCACCAAAAAAAAAAATCATTAAAATTGTACTGCATATAGGAACTTAAATATGACAAAATTATTTGATAAAAATAAAAAAACACATATGTAGGATAAAAGCATTAAAATAATAAATATTCATAAAACAAATGTATGCATCTATTGTTTTCATAATACATACTGATCAATAAGTGCTTTTAATAAGAAGTAGACACAGATAAAAATAAAAAAGTATTGAAACAATTAAGTTATGCCTTGGTTGGATCTACAAAATAATTGTGCTGTGATGCAAGGAGCTGATTAACTTAATATTATGTACTTGCCACTCAATAAAAGAAAAAGAAGATAAATTCTATAAGATAGATGTTATCCTTTCATATCCAGTGATATAACTGCAGCTACCATTGTTTAAGTGAGTATTTACCTTTTGGATAGTCAACAAACCTTGAAGAACACACCAGCCCTGTCTGTTCACATTACATATGCACACAGACATACCCATACACTTGTACACCACTAACTACATACAAAGTGTTCTGGGACTTTTTCTTTAATCACACAACATTCATGCATAATCAAGGTTAGTTACTAATGTTACTATAAACTTTACATCTTAATTTGATTTTCTTTTTATATGTGCTATACCACTTGTGAGAATGCAGTTAAATATTGATAGTTAATTTTGTGACTTACAGAAGATTATTTTGAAAAAAAAATCAATATAAAATTATTTAGAAACTTTTTCTCTCAATTATTTTTAACTTCATTGTTTCCTAGTTCTTTTTTTGTTTGTTTCTTTCTTCTGGTAAATATTTAATCATGAAATATTATTGAGAATAATCATTTAAAATGCCTCAAGTGATACAAACCAGGCATATTACCCTCTTATGAACTTTGCACTTCCTGTTCTATCTGTTTAGTACTATTTTCCTAGTTTTTTACATAGCTCACTCTTATCTTTCCTTCAAGTGTTTGCTTCAATGGCACGTTTTAAGCAAGATATTTCCTGGTTACTTCATTAAAAATAAACTTACCTTAGAACTCTGTTCCACTTACCTATTATTTATTTGTTTGTCTGATTGTTTATGAGTCTTTTTGCTTTATTACATGGCAAGTGAACTCCATGAAGGTAATTTTTTATCAATCTCCAAAACCTAGAAGTATATCTAATATATGAGATATATAAAAATCCCTTACCGAATGAATGCTTAAAGCTGTATTTTAAAGTACAAAAAAATAATAATTAGCATCTGGTTTAGAAATATATACATATATGATAAAAGTTCATCTTTTGCTTATTTAGTTCATTGTAGGAATTTGCTCATTTATTATGCTGCCCTTAGTGTCTTAGTTTTTATAATATAAAGCAGCAAGAATATAATTTTACAACCACTTTTGATGGAATGCATCAATAACAGATAAAGTGACTATAATCTATGGAGTTCTTTTTTGAGGGAAAATTGTGTTCTTGAGAGATTTGAGAGTCTTAACCTTTGACAATCAGCAGCATACTGTTTCAAATAAATAATTATGTTTGACTTAGTATGTTTTAGAATTTGTTATGTTATTTCACTACAAATTTTCTATACTTTAAGGAGAACAAAAAGGTTTAAATTCCAGAAATTATGATTAGCATAATATCCTTCAAAACTTGAGTCATTAATGCAAGCTGCTTCAAATTTTAGCTGTACTAATTAACTCTAATTTATTTTATATACCAACCCACACCCTTTATTATGAAAAAAATAAAAATATTAATCTGTTAAAGGCCGAGAAATGACATTATAGAAATGCTTTGGGAGTAACAAAAATAACTTACAACATAATTCTGGAGCAGTGATAGCCTCTAAAATGTATCATCCAAAGTCCTTACTCACTCACATGATCTAATATGCTTAAAAAGTTGAAAATTCATATATAACATAGCATCCTTCATGAACCTAAAGAATCTCTCAATTACTGGAGTAAAAGTGAAGTTTAAGTAGTCTAAGTAACTGCTTAAAATATTTATTACTTACCCTGGATATTTATAGTCTAATATATAGGACATTTTTATAATAATTTGCATAAGCTTCAAAGTAGATATTACCTAAATTTTTTAAATATGACTAATTGATAAAATAGTCTATTGAAATTGCAAAGGCAACCAACATAAAGACAATAATGCTAACTTACTACAATTACATACTCATAACATCATAAAATTGACATTTGAAATGGGAACAGTGACATTTCATAAATAATCAGAATGAAAAATAATTTTGATAAAAAAAAGTTAAGAGTAGGAAATGTTATTCCATTAATTGTGTTGGAAAAATTAGTTGTTGCATAGTTCCAAATCAATAGTGGACTGTAAATTCATGATATAGTGTGAAAGTTTTTTGTAATTTGTGTGGCATATACAAGGTCTGTCCTGAAAGTATCCACCCATGCACTGTAAAACATAGAGTTTTTTTTAAGGAGACACAAGAAACATTGTAAATAGAACAGTAACACCTCAGTCCCCTTCAAAGTAGGCATCTTGAGACCTCACACAGTTCTCCCAATCACCATCAGCTGCCCTATGCTATTTTCTTGAATCTCATTGACAGTCTGAAATCTCTTCCCTTTCAAAGGTAATTTTAGTTTTGGGAAAAACCAGAAGTCAAACCAGGGTGCCAAACCTGGGCTGTGGAGGGGCTGAGTCACCTGGGTGACCTGATGAGTCACCAAAAAACTCTGTACAAGATGTGATGAATGAGTGGGTGCATTGTCATGATGAAGCTGCAAATCATCAGTTGTCCATAGCTTCAGCCTTCTGAATCACACAAATAGTTTCTGTGGGGGAATGTTCAAGCTTAATGAAAACTTTGATGCAGATTTGTTACTCCAATTGCTCAGTTTTTTTATTGCGGCAGTCACACAGTACACATGCTCACTCAATGATGTCCACCACCCCCTCTGACTAGTACAGTGAAGTTATCATTGTTCATCCATTCACATTCCAGTCCACTCTCCTTAGCTGACAGATTACCCTGATGTCACACAAACTGCTCTCTTGATATTAACACTGGTTGAACTTTTTCTGGACAGACCTTGTATATTTTATTTTATTATTTAAAAAAAGGTTATGATGGTTGTATTTAAATAATAGAAAATAAGTAGAGGATATTTCTCATGTTTATGCCTGGAACCTCAAAATATTTCTAATGTAGTAACCTTACACAGTTAAAAAAATAATTACAAATTTCCTGAAGATTTTCATTAATGTTAAATAAACATTAAGATAATATTTTAAAATTGTCTATTGAAGATACATAAACATGACCTTGTAAAGTGCTTATTTTCCACTTATGATTGAACAGTCTCCACCAAAAATGTTCTTAATTTTCTAAGTATCTCACTAAAACATTCATTGATTTAATTATTTTATGTTGAGATAAGATGGATTTATAAAATATCCATTCTCAGATTGAGACACACAAAAATAACAACCAAAATTCACAGAAGTCATTCTCATATTTCTCTTCTTAGTAAATGCATTTCAATCTCTTTACCCCAAGAAGAGGCTTTGAGCATGGTGCAATTCAAACCTGTACTTATGATTTTAAATGGCCTTTTAGTCTGGTAGTGACTGTGATTTTTCTATGCCAGTGATCTCAAAGTAGACTCACTTGTATTACAGAACCCATGTTCAGGCAGCAGCTGGGAGACAAGCAGTCATTGAGCATATTTAAAAATCCACCCCATGTACTGAACAGATTTCAGTGTCTGCTGTGTTTAAGGTCCACTGGATTGTGAAATGGCTGCTTCATTCATGCAGATGTCAATATCTCCAGGCTCTTCTGTAGCTGTGTAGCTTCTCATTTACATATCGGTAATAAGTTTGATGTTCATGAAGTGAGATACAGCTTCTTGTCACTACCCTTTTTTATATAAAGGAAAGCATGTTTGAGACAAAAGAAGAACAACTGTAATTACAGTCTATTAAGGCTTAAGAAAAATAAGAAGGATAACAATAATTGTTCAGTCACCAGTGCTTCATTAGTTCTTTCATTGTTTAAATACCTGAACCTAATGAATATAAATTACTCAGTCAAATGAAGTTTGAACAGTTTTATACTCTTTTTCTTTACTCTGTGTAAACAGTATCAGAGGATGATACTTTTAGGGAGTGCATTTTTATGTTTTTATATGCTTAGCACAATTTCATATATGTAGATATGTATGTTGAGTAATTCCCAAGCTATTTAAGAATCATTTGATCAAATAAGATTTAAACATACATGGATTCTAGATCAGAGGTAAAGAACCACAACATAGCTAAATTTGTTTCATATTCAGGGACAAAGTTGCCTATTCTCATGAGGTTAAACATTCTAATGCCTGAACTGCATTACCTGCCATACAGTTGGCATCCTTCAACCTCATAAATGACTTTATTTACACAGTCAGTTACTTTACTATGAAGCCTCGACTCCAGTAAACTAAACATATCTCAATCATGGCATTCATCAAAATACACTTGATTGTTTCTCATTGTATTTATTAATGAAAGTGCTACTTTTGATTTTGGCTTTTCAGAAATATGCTCAAGGTATAATCTAGAGACCACCTTATACTCCAACTGGTTTTCAGTTTCATTGAGAGAATTTTGCCAACTTGTTTTTTATATTCCTATTTAAAGAAGAATTATTGTAAATGTGATTTAGATGTTCCTGATTTTGATATTAAGTATCATTTTTAATTATCCTTCCACAGTCATGTATCATTTTCAGGGGGAATGATCTTTTATGAAGTTTTAAAGAGAACAGAGAAAACACTTCTTACATTGAGATGTTCATAGAAAAATAGAAAATGTTAATATTGTAAACATTATATTAAAATGGTCATCTATGACTCTAACCTTATATGTTTCTATGCATTGAAACCATATATATAGGACATTTGGCCAAGATGGAAGTGAAGGTAGATACACTTTACCTCCTTCTACAACCATAAGAAGGATTATATCTACCTCAAAACAGAAAACGACCATACATACCAGAAAATTGAACTGCATAGGGATATAAAGAAGTAGTACTTACACAGACAGGTAGGAGGCGTGGAGCTGGGGAGCCAGGGCAAAGAGGATGCAGTGTGGTGGCAGCCGCAAGGCAGTGGCTGTTGCAGGCTGGTGAAAAGAGCAGTTGTACATTGTAAAAGCCAAGAGGGTCACCTGTGGAGCAATCCCAACCCCAGGCCAGACCGTGCAGCTCACATTTCCAGCACTGGGAAAATAAAGCCTCTTTTCTTTTGGCTGAGAAAACCAGTTGGTGTTTGGGGTGGCCGGAGAAACTGCTGGTCTCTCAGGAGAGTTCGTTTAGAGGGCCCTCATGGTCCTAGAACATACACAAACCCATCCACACTGGGAACCATCACCAGGCCAACAAAGGATGTGAAGGACCTATATACTGAAAACTACAAAGCATTATTAAAAGAGATTTAAAAAGATACATGAAATGGAAAAATATTCACTGTTTATGGATTAAAAGAACCAACATAGTTAAAATGTCCATATTCCCAAAGCAATATACATATTTAATGCTATCCTCATCAAAATTTGGTAATTTTTTAAAGAATAAAACAAAAAATTCATTTGATTTATATGAAACCATAAACAAACCTGAATAGCCAAAGCAATTTGCAGAAAAGAAAAAAAATGAAGCTGGAAGTTTCACACTAACTTCAAATTATAGTATGGATCTATAATAATAAAAACAGTATGGCAGAAAATACACACAATTCAATAGAACAGAACTGAGAACCCAGAAATAAAACCACAAGTATATGGGAAAATTATTTTTGATAAAGGAGCCAAAACACAAAATTGAGAAAAGAAAGCTTCCTTAATAAATTGTGATAGAAGAATTGGAAAGCCACATGCAGAAGAAAAAAAAAAAAAAAGAAACTAAACTACAGTTTTCCCACTTGTACAAAAAACAATTAAAAATTGATCGAATGCCTAAATGTAAGATAAAACAATAAAGTACCTAGAAAAAATCATAGATACTAAACTTATAGACCTTGGTTGTAGAGAACATTTTATAAATTTGACCACAAGAACAAGAGAAGTAAAGGTGCAAGTAAGTGAATGGGACACTATCAAACAAGGAATTTTCTGCATAGTAAAAGAAACTGACAGCAAAACAAAAAGGCACCTGACCAAATGGGAAATGTTATTTGCAAACAATAGGTCAGAAAAAGGATTAATATTGAAAATATACAAAGAACTCATACAACTCAATGCCAAACAGACAATCCAGTTGAAAAATGTGCAGAGGACCTGAACAGATACCTCTCCCAAGAAGACATACAAATGGCCATCATATATAAAAAATGATGTTTAACTTCACTAGTTATTAGGAAAGTGCAAATCAAAACTACGATGAGATACCATCTCATGCCTGTTAGAATGTCTATTATCAATAAGACAGGTAATAACAAGTTTTAGAAAGGTTGTGAAGAAAAATGAATCCTCATTTACTGCTGGTGGGAATGTTAACTGGTAGGAGCTCTATGGAAAACTGTATGGTGGTCCCTAAAAATACTAAAAAATAGTATTACCACAGGACCCAGAAATCCCTCTTTGGGGTATCTATCTGAAAACCTTGAAAACATGTATTTGCACCCCTGTGTTTATTGCAGGATTATTCATGGTGGCAAAAATATGGAAACAAAGCATCCTTGATAGAACACTGAATAAAGAATATATGGTACATATACAAAGAGGTCTGTCCAGAAAAAAATTTCAATATTGTTACTATAACGAGAACTGTTTGTGCGACATCAATGTAATAAAGCAGCCAAGGAGAGAGGACTGCAATGCAAATGCATGAACAGTGATGACTTCACTGTACTAGTCAGTGGGGGTGGTAGATGCCATTCAGTGAGTGTATGTATGTACTGTGTGGCCATCACATTCAAATTGACTTGAGTGACTAGAGCAATGGATCTGCATCAAATTTTGTATTAAGCTTGAACATTACCCCTCGAAAACTATTTGGATGATTCCGAAGGCTGAAGCTATGGGAAACTGGTGATTGGCAACTTC
This sequence comes from Furipterus horrens, assembly GCF_987537825.1. Taxonomy (NCBI): domain Eukaryota; kingdom Metazoa; phylum Chordata; class Mammalia; order Chiroptera; family Furipteridae; genus Furipterus; species Furipterus horrens. Next base: position 30,835,636 of record NW_028327182.1, on the reverse strand, counting down.
AGCATGACAATGCACCATTTAATGCATCATGTCTCATGCAGTTTTTTGTGAAACATTACATCACCCAGGTGACTTAGCCCTCTTCTAGCCCTGATTTGGTACCCTGTGACTTCTGGCTTTTCCCAAAACTAAAATTACCTTTGAAAAGAAGACATTTCAAACCATCAATAAGATTCAGGAAAATACAACGGGCAGTTGATGGTGATTGGGAGAACTGTGTGAGGTCCCAAGGTGCCTACTTTGAAGGGAACTGAGGCATCATTGTCCTATGTACAATGTTTCTTGTATCTTGTATCTTCAGTAAATGTCTCTATTTTTTATATTACATGGCTGGATACCTTCTGGACAAACCTCATACATTATGGAATACTATTCAGCCTTAAGAAAAGATGAAATTAGCAACAACATGGATGAACCTTGAGAATATTATGTTAAGCAAAATAAGTCCATCAGAAAAAGCTAAGAATCATATGATTCAATCATATGTGGGCTATAAAACTGAAACACAATAAAACAGACAACAGTATGGTGGTTAGCAGAGGGAACAGTGTCAGGGTAATGGGAGACAAATAAATATATGGTGTTGAAAGATGATTCGAATTTGGGTGGTGGACACCCAATGCAATATGCAGATCATGTATCATAGTAATGTACACTTGAAACCTATATGACCCTATTAACTACTGTCACCTCAATACATTTAAGTAAAAAAATAAAACAATAGAATAGGCCTGGTGCAGCCAGCAAGGCATAGTTTGCAAACATAGATATCAGTGTTACTAGTTTATTTAAAGAAATAAGATATAGCTTGAAGATTATATATATGTCTTTTTTGTTCAGTTTGTTGAGTACTAGATACTGATTTCTGTATACTCCTTTCCTCGTATCTGACACATTTATATGTGTGCACTACTTTACTTATTTATTTTTTTAAATATTTTATTTATTTATCTTTAGAGAGAGGAGAAGGGAAGGAGAAAGAGAAGGAGAGAAACATCAATGTGCAGTTGCCTCTCGTGTGCCCAGCTGGGGACCTGGCCTGTAACCCAGGTATGTGCCCTGCTTGGGAATCGAGCTAGCGGCCCTTTTGTTTGGAGGCTGGCACTCAACCCTCTGATCCACACCAGCCAGGGCTGTATGCAATACTTTAAATGCATTTTTGCTTGAGATTGTTCACTGGCTTCCAATAGGCTCCATGATGAACCCGGAGGACCTTACTATGTAGTATACTGTCTGTTAGGATATTCCAACTTCCTTTCCTGCAGTACTTCTCCTTGATAATATTTCTCCATTTCATTAATGTCAGAGTTGACTTTGTGACCTGCTCAATAAAATATGAGAGAAAATGCCATGTGCCACCTTGAAACAGAAGCTTCAAGAGCCAACGTGCCCTCTGCCAATTTTCTCTTGCCAGGCCTATCAGCAGAGCTCCAGATAAAGACCGCTCCATCGTCTAGGACCTGAAGTTAAGATGAGGTCGGACAGCTGCAGCTGACCTGCAATAGATATGCAACATGAATGAAAATTTAATTTCTGTTATAAACTACAAAAACTTTAACCTCTGTGAGAAGCTACAAAAATCCTGGTGTTATTTGTTCCTGCTGCATAATCTAGCTGATTCTGAGAGACACATTTAGACTTCCGATTTTGGTCACAATCTGGTTCTTTGCCTCTTCAACCACTACAGTATATGATCACTAATTATTTCCACATTGCTAATCAATATTAAGTACTACAGCCATCAAAATCATTTTTAAAGACAGGTTTGATCATTTTGTAACTCTACTAAAAACAATTCAGAAACTTCCCGTTGTTTTTCGGTTCAAGTATCTCTCACAGTCTATTCCTCATTTACCTGCATCTGCCATCTGATCACTCACCAGTATCCCCTGGCTTCTCTGCTCCAACGATGGCCCTCTTACTTCCTTGATCACTCCCAACATGCTCCTTTCTGCCACAGGAACATTGTCCAACATGTGATTAACATAAATCCTCTACTTTTATTTAGCATTCTACAATACTACTCTGCTTTCACATCTTAACTGAGTAATTACTCTAAAGAAAGCAGTTCAAATTCTTAAGTAAAATATAGAGTCTTAATCATTTCTGAAGTAGTAAAATTAAAGAAGAGAATTGATATACAGATATGAGCTGAACCTAGGGACTCAAATTGGAAATAACAATTTTTATTTTTATTTCTTATTGGTCTCATTCTTTGTGTATTTATTTCTTTATTGGGTCACAACTGTGTATGGCATATTGCATACATTGTTTTGCTTATCCTGACTCTAATCCTTAAGAAAAATAAGTGCTTGAGGTATTTTCCCATTATCATAGATGTACACAGTGGTTTTCAGGGGTGTTGTTATTTGCCAAATGTCAATTAGCATTCAGAGCTAGAATTTATTTTTCTCTTTTGTCAAAATTTTCTTTCCAGTATAACGTAGATTTTCAGAAACCAAACAGAGCTCATTTTATGGATAAAATTATTGTTCAACTTCCCTCAATGAAAGCCAGTGGAAAATTTTGAAATTTATAATTATTCAATAACTTGCCAAATTACTTAAATGTTAAAAATTGAATACCATTTTTCTTTATTTTTTTGCCTGGAATCTTTAGTTTTTGCTTTGAATTTGTATATTTTATGCCAGTTCTGGTAGTAATTCATATGGCTGCATTCCTTATATTAAAAAGAGTGATCAGACTTGCCTCAATTACTTAAATGAGCTTGTTTCTTATTAGCTCTACTATACTGCCTTGATTTTCTTTTCTCCTGAGAATTTATTGCATCCCAAACTTCCACAATCTGCAGATGTATCATGTCTCAAATTGAATAGCAGTGCAATTAAAATGAACTAAGAGCCTAAAAGGGACAGATCTGTGATATCTTGTTCACAATTCAATACCGACATTTTAAACACCTATTTACACTAATTAAAAAATGGATCATTTATTTAATAATTCAACTGATAATTCAGTTATCTGTTAATTATCAGATCAACCAATATGAAACTTTGTTTCACACTGACAGCTAACTAGATCGTATAGATAGTCCTTATCAATAACAGATCTTACTGATAGTTCAAATGATAACTTTTCTGTCAGTACTTAGAATGTACATTTCCTTTAGCAGTTAGACATGAGTATAAGTCACATAGATTCGTGGAAAAGCACAAATAGGCTTCAATATAATTACTGATCATTAAAGAAGAAAAGACTGAGAAAATATTTATTCTCATATCCAAGCCTGTAGGCTCCATAAAAGCAGTAATTTTGCCTATTTTAAAATGTCACTATTAAAAAAAAAAAGGCAACTGTATGAAGTAATGAATATATTTATTAGTTAGGTTGTGGTAATTATTTTACAATGTATATGTATATCAATTGTCACATGTACCTCTTAATATACATACAATTTCCATTTGTCAATTATATCTCAATAAAGTTGAAAAAAATGTTACTATTGCATATGCTGGACTTAACTTCCTACCTAGAATGTAGTATTGAATCAAAAAGTATTTGCTTAATAAACAAGATAACAAATAGTTTGTAAAACCTAACATATTACTTGTCCAAGAAACTAAAACATTACCTAGAGAAGCCATTATATTTTATATTGTATTCAGTTAATTTATAAATGAAAGTGCAATATATATGAAATATACTTCATATACAAAGCTTTCTATAATTTAAATTATTTATTTGAAAAAAAATTCTAATATTCAGGAGTCTGTATTAAATTTCCCTCTTTCTCAGAATGATTTGGTCTCTTATATTATAAACACTTTGTATTACTTAGTAAAATGTTAAAAATAGTTTTTCAGTTACTATTTTCACGTGTAATGACAGTCTTCTTTTCAATACCTGAAGCATTGTCATGATCAATTAAGTATCAAAATTAAAACAAGTAAACCACTAAATATACTTTATTATGATATCTTAGGTATAAGACATTGAATGGATTTTGAAAATAATGACATTAAAAATTTTACTAACCTTAAATATGTTGACTAACTCCTATACAAAAATAGTAGGAACAAACCACCCCATACATGCTGCATAATTAGTATGGGCAGTCTATTTATTCCACATATCTACAATGAAACATATATATGAATATCACACCTTTTCTTTTTCTTCTTCGTTTCCAACCACCTTCTAAATTAAAATATAAAGCAATTATCAAACATAGAATTAAAATAAGAAGAATGCTAAATTACTTCATTTTGCTAATAAAAACAAATGTTAACTTTGAATTACTTTTTAAGAAGAATTGATTATTTTACCTTAGGGTTTTAAAGGAAAATGAGACCACTTATTGCTGCCTTGAATAGGAACACAAGCACACATAATATACAGATCACACTTCTTTTCAGTAATATTCTCTCCTTTTCCCTTTTATTTGAAATCTTTCTTGCTTGAATTATTACAGATTTTTTCTATTACACAAGTTCTGATTATAGCCATTACACAGCCATTATAAACGTGTATTTCCACTGTGGGGGTAAAGACTCAAGGAAGTCAAATATATCTGCGGTATGGTCATATAGATTTTATGTGGTAATAATGTACAAATGGTACACGTGCAATAATTAAGACTATTGAACCTTGTAGAGATGTATATTAGCTGGCATTTCTTAAATTTATTTTCTAAATAAAACATTTACCTCTAGTACTATAAGATCGTTATGAAATAGACAGGTTTTTATACTTCTAAATGCTGACACAAGGATCTGATCACATATTGAGGTGGTAGTCCAAAATTTATTTAAAAAAAGACAAAATTTAAAAATCTAGTTTATGTTAATATTTAAGTAATACAGTACTTATGGAAACAAGAGATCTGTATTTTATCATTTTATTTATCTTTGTTCATTATACTAGCTCTAATTTCCATTGGTAAATAAGTAAGATATTTCATTTATTAATTCATTAACAGCATAGTGGATCTGTATGAAAAGCTTAATTTGTCTATCATGATGTATTTTATGCATCACTTCTTTTTAATCATTTAATTATATCTGTGCATGTTTCTCTCTGTATGTAAACAAATGGGAACCACTATGGGAAACCCATCTCCACTCTCAAACAGAGCTTTTTTTTTTTTTAATATTAAAAATGTACAAAACTTGTTTATTCTTCTTGCATCTGGATGCTCATAGTATTGTAAAAAAAATTAACAAAAAATATTTCAAAATTATTTCAAACATTTTTATTGATGTAGCAAAGAAAGAATCACCAAACATCCAAAATTTCATCTGCATTATCTTCTTTTTCCTTTGACTAGATTTTTCAGTTAGACAAAATCTGGCAAGCAGTCATGAAGGATATAGGCCCCAAATTATATATGTCATCATTATAATTTATTTATCCTTCAATAAGCATGTTTATTTAGCTCTATATTACATTCTAGTCCGTGAAATTATAAGTTAATTAAAAACCACACAGTAACATGATTTTGTTAGACACAAGAATATAAGTGCATTTAGTTTATCTTGGAGTTACAATAAAACATAATTGGGGAGGTGGGGAGGGGGAAGTGCAACTAGTAGAAGGGGAGTCAAAAAGAGTGTTATTAATCGCGTAGGAAAATTCTAAGAAATGCTATGAAACACGTGAGGATCAGTGTCTGAGGGATTTAGGTTGGAGCTACTTGTATGAACTGGGAGGTAAGAGACTGAGTGGGTAAAGGGGGAGAGAGAACTTGAGTGGAGAGTAAGGGGTGGTATTTCACTGGCACAATTTGCCTTTCTGGCTTCTGGGCAGAACAGATACCTACTGTTCTAAAAAGAATATTCAGAGGTAGCTGCAGAAACTGGTTTCTTGAAGTGGGATAAAGGGCTATGGGCAAGGCATTGACATAGTCTCCTGCAGACTGTCTGATGTTTTAAATATGTGTGTTTATTTTTTCCTTTTTATGAAATTTACTGGGGTGACACTGGTTAACAGGTTAATATAATTATATAGGTTAAGTGGACGTAATTCTACAACACATCACCTGTATACTCTATTGTGTGTCTACCACCTCAAGTCAAGTTTCTGTCACCATTTCTGCCCCCTGTGCCCTCCTCTGCCTCCCCCCGCACTCATCACACTGTTGACCACGAGCATGAGTTCTTTCCCTTTTTCTCTTTTGCGCTCAGTATCTCCACCACTCACTCCCAGCTCTCACCCCCCACTGCGAGACAGTTGTCAGCTGCTCTCTATCCATGAGTCTGTTTCTATTTTGCTTGTTAGTTCATTTTGTTCCTTAGATTCCACATATGGGTGAAATAATACGGTACTTCTCTTTCTCTCACTGGCTTATTTCACTTAGCATAATGCTCTCTAGATCCATTCATGCTGTTGCCAAGGATAGATTTTCCTTCTTTTTTTCAGCCAAGTAGTATTTTATAGTGTAAATATACCACAACTTTTTTATCCACTCGTCTACTAATGGACACTTGGGCTGCCTCCAAATCTTGGCTATTATAAATAACTGCAAGAAACATAGGGGTGAATATATTCTTTCCAATTAGTGTTTTGGGTTTATATTAGTGGTTTCCTCTGGGTACTGAAAAAGAACCTAAAAGATGGAAGCATTGATTAGTGAGGTAATACAATACAATTCTGGTGCCACATTGATGAAGTAATAACTTTATCCTTATTTGTATGTAATATATGTTTCTCAGACCCTATTTCTCTTGATCCATAGAGTTACTCATAAGTAGAATACAAGCAGGATTTATCTCATTTTTTCTGCATTCTTAGAACTCAAACTCCTTTCACACAGCTGCCAAATCATTCTTTAATTATTTAAGTGGTGTTTCAAGACTTGGCATACTCTTGTCTCCTCCCTTTCAGCTCCAAGGTTGATATTTTGTATTATAATTCAAACTAAGAGTGGCAAATTTAACACTGATGGCCAATGAAAATGGATGATATTGTGGACACCCACCCTTGTGCCTGTGAATGATCTTTGTAAAACTGTGTTTTAAAGGCCTACATTAAAGTTACAACTAGGTGTCTTATATTGCTGTTCTGTTGTTGGCTTAAATAAGAATATTGATTCTCTGTCTCAACGTACACTTTTTAAAACTCTTCGTGCAGGTCTCTTGCCTTTTATAAAAGCTTGAGGACTGGGTCAGAGGGTAGTTGAAGTAAGGTACAATGTTTTATTAAATATCTGTTAAGAATTTTTTCTTTTCTTGAACGGTGTGTGTGCCTCTCTTGGAGGATAAAGACTGACTTATCCTAGGACCTCTTACTCAACTTTCTTGACCTTCCCAAATAATCATTTGGTGATACTCAGACATGCTACATTCCCAGGAAAATCAAAGTTCAATCAGCTTGCCCTGATTGTGCTGTGATGTTAAAACTCTAGGAATCTCTTGTTTCTGTGCCTGCTGCCTGCTTGCACAGTGCCATGATGTGTGAAGTGGCTTTAAGACTGTGGTCTCATGCCTTAGCTGGGAAAGAAATAAATATTCACATACACACACACACACACACACACACACACACGGCTGAATAAACCTGAACATCAATATAGTTAAATTAAACTTCATTAGTCTCTGATATAAAGGTATTGTTTTTGAAGTGTCAAAACCAAAATGATGTGTGTGTCAGTTTAACAACTATTCTGAAAGAACAAACTGGAAAATATCCTTCTGTGAGTTTGCTGCTGACAGTTTATCATGATTGAAACAGAATGTCTTTTGTTCATGAATTTTGAACATAGATAAATAGTGTGTCCTTATGTCCTCCTTCAACTAAGATGGTGTTGCTGACCTCCCATGTTTCATATCCATCATAAGATGAAACCCCATTAGCAAAGTGCACATTGGAATTTGTACTCGTCAATGGAAGTTTGTCACAAACAATTCCCTGTTTTCCCTTGTGAGATTGTGAAGGAGTCCTTATGGAGAGATGTGTTGGAATTACTTAAAGCAGTAGCACAAGGCTGTGATAAACTCATTAACATTACCACTGCTTCAGGAATTTTTTATATTATCTATTATATGGGACATATAGATACAAAATCTCATTAAAATATCAACAGTATTCTAACTCAGTGATTTATTCTCCTTTGTGCACAGGAGGACACCACATATGTATTTTTGTTTCTGACAAAGTATATAAATTATTCTGTATATTTATTTTTCCCATACTTTCCCTGATGTCTTGACCATGTTTATCTGAATGGGAGATCACAGGTTCATTTGTACTGAAACAATGAACTGCTCCCAAAATGAAGCTGAAGTCTCGGAGGGTAAGACAATTGTTCCATTTAATTGGATCCTATATAGAAACAAGCACAATACCAAGTATGATGCTCTCTGATGGATTTTGATTAGCTGTGCTTGGCTAGCTCCTCCTTACCGTCCTTCAGTTCACACTCATTTTAAAGACAAGATGAAATTTCTTCATAACAGAGGCACGTCCATTTGGGGCAGGGGGGCAGATAATCAGGCCCAGGCACTATTTCCCTTGCTCACTCACATACACAACAACCTGCTTTTCCTGCTGCTTCATAAGAATAATTGAAATATTTCCCCCTATTACCAACTATGTCAGTCTCTGTGACTTCCTTATATTTTGATTCTAAATATAATTTCAAAAATAAATGCATTATTCCTTAGAATACAAAAATAAAACTGGAAGTCACCTTGAGTTTACTGGCTGTTTCTTGTCTTCAGCAATAAAACAAAAATGAGGCCTCCCTGAAAATGAAAATTTTATTCCTAATGAACTCAAGGAAAGAAGATTCTATAACCTTTCAAAACTCTATCTACTATTTAACAAGTTGCAATATTGACTTTTTTAACCTGTTTCTGGAGATTAGGCTTATCTCTTCCTCTTTTTTCTCCCACTCAGTGAAGATGGAAAAATATGTCTGTGTCTAGGATTTTCTTTTATCAAGCTGGTGTGATTTATTAATGTTTAGGTGACTTTTAGATAGATAATATTTAGCCTATTTTTTTCCTTTTTTTAAAATTCAATTATTAATCTATTCCTATGGCAACTAAAATAGGGATTTTGAATATCAAAAAAAGGAAGTCATTATATTTAACCTAATAAAGCTAAATAAAAATTATATTTCTGAGGTTAAGATCACATGGAAATTTAAACAACCTCAACTGTTAGTAGAATGATTGATACTTAAATTTTTCTATATTTGATGTGCATTATTTTCCTTTAATTTCCTTAAAGTAAGAAATAAGGGGTAAGCCATTTTTTTATTTAGAAAAGTAATTAATTTTTTATTTTAATACATAAATCCATTACTTTATTTCAATTTCTAGTTCAAATTTAACATATATAAAACATCCACAAGGAAAAGCGACATTAATAGTCATTTGGAAATAGAAGTTTGGTGCTGAAAAGGGAGGTCTTGTCTAGAAATACAAATTTGGTACCTTTAACATAGATGAGAAATAACAACTCTGTGGACTTAGATGACATTGAGATTTCTCTGTGGTGTTCAAAATCCAATGATAAATCAGAACCATTTGATGATGAAATATTCCAGGGGCTTTTTTCATCAAGGACATTGTGTAGTCTGGCCCAATTTTTCTTTGTGGTGATTTAGTCTGAATGCAGCAGACTATTTTTATTTTGTATATAATAGATCCCTTGTTCTCTTTTCCTCCTTGCTTCAGAAACTCTCTATTTATAATGAACAAATCCTCTTGGTTATATTTCCATGAATTATGCAATAAAGTATTTGCTCACTTAAATTCTGGTTTACTTGTCTGCTTTTCAAGTTGTTCTTGCCTATGTAGCTAAAATTGCTTATGCTTTTATTTATCTGTGATAAGAAAGACAGTATCTGTTTAATAATGCTGTATGTTTGCCTTTACATATGTATCTTCTCTAAATGGATTTTCAGAGTGTAAAACATCTTACATTTTTTAGGTTGTAAAGTTATCAGAGAGAATATATAATTAACAAAAATAAATAATTTGATACAAATTATTTTAGGAGGTACAAGAATGCAATCCAGATGTCTTATAATTTATAAAGTTAATTACATAGATTTGGGAGTTCTATCTGTTCAAGTCCAAATACCAACCTAATGCCATTGTGAGTTTACATCTATCTCCTAATTTGTAAATCTTATTTTATTCATTTATTTAATAGCTAAAAATGTCATGACTCATTGATTAGCTGGGACATTTACAAGAAATATGCCCTCCCTATATAGTGGGTGTTCAATAAGTGTGTTTTACCTTCTATGTTGCTGTTTCTGTATTCAGATTCTAGGCTTTTCCTCTTCTTTAACTTTTCTCATAAAGGGAATCCTTATCAAAGATAAAATATGAATATAATTTTCATATGTATATGTGTTTGTTAGATATTTGTAAAAGTTCTAAAATTGAATTATATATATGAGATTATATTATCTATACATAAAAATAATTTAATGAGCTCGAGAAAATATGGAAAGTAATTTGGCTCTGTAATATGATAATCTTCAAAAATATATCCATAATGTACTCACAATTTATTTCTTCTTTAATTGTTAAATTATGTTAATCAGAAGTCATTTTAACGACTAATTATAACCTACTCTTTACATATAAATACCTCTCAGATACTAAATCAAATCTATTACAAATTCCTTTTCCTAAAGAATGTTCGATGGCTAAGTTTAACTATAATAAAAAAAGTTACACATAAACAAACTTTATGGTGATTTTACCAAAACTCTTCTCTCAAATGATAAAATAAAATGATAATGTGGGTCTGATGTATTAATACAGTAAAAAAGCTACCAAATACATCCATCTCCATGAATTTAAATTTTGGTGGGGCCAATAAGATGTAGGATGGCTTGATTAAAATATCTGTTAAGTTAAATTGTTTTTCCTAGAGTTGGAGAAAACAAGTGCCTACAGATACACCAAGAAGGAACACTGTAATGTTGACTTTGCCTCTATGGTAATTCTGACATTGACACATGTATTTGTCTCTTCTTATACTCTATGAGCAGTGACTACAATTAGCATTAGTATTTTATTACAGGAAAAGACCCTGCCCTAATATCTGCCTCTTTTGCATAGTCTTGTTATTATTGCTCTTGTTGCTTTTAAACACTATTTTCTGATGTAGCCTTATTAATTTTATTTATCTTTATTTATTTTACTATATTCTTAATCTATTTTCTCTATTTGCTTAACTTTCCACTATGTTCACAGCTCCCTTGTTACTATAAGGCATGTGTTACTTTTTCCGATTGGTTTCTCTACCTGGAAAATTAATTAAGTCTCACTCCCTCACTCTAGTACTCAGCTTGACCAATCTCAGTATGTACAAAAGAGGTAATGGCATAATTGACTAAAATGACAAGAACACTTGCTTCTCCTTTGTCAGGGATGATTCTGATTCATCTGAATTATAAGAAGTAATAATAAATATGGGCATCACTGCTTGAGTACGTACAAATAGCTGAGGTAGCACCACAGCAAAATTAGCCTGAGGAATTTTTTTTAAGTACATTTTATTGATTTTGTTGTCACAATAGTCCCAATTTTTTTTCACTTTTGCTCCCTTCTGCCCAGTACCCCTCTTCACTCCAGCAACCCCACTCCTCTTAGTTCATGTCCATGGGTAGTGCATATAAGTTCTTTGGCTTCACCCTTTTTTATATTATTCTGAATTTTCCCTTATCTATTTTGTACCAAACGATTATACTTCTTAATCCCTGTACCATATCCCCATTTCTCCCCCTCCCCACTCCCAGCTGATAATCCTCCAAATGATCCCCATACTTATGATTCTATTCCTATTCTGGTTTGCTTAGTTGGATTTTGTTTTTATTTTTCAGATTCAGTTGTTGATAGTTGTTACTTTGTTGTCATTTTAATGTTTATAATTTTGATCTTCTTTTTCTTAAGTAAGTACCTTTGTCATTTCATATAATAATGGCTTGGTAATAACAAGCTCCTTTAGTTTTACCTTGTCTGGGAAGCACTTTATCTGCCCTTCCATTCTAAATGATAGCTTTGCTGGATAGAGTAATCCTGGTTGTAAGTTCTTGCTTTTCATCATGTTAAATACTTCTTCCCAGTTCCTTCTTGCCTGCAAAGTTTCTTTCGAGAAATCAGATGATAGTCTTATAAGCACTTCTTTGTAGGTAATTCTGCTTTTCTCTTGCTGCTTTTAAGATTTCCTCTTTATCTTGAAGCTTTGGCATTTTAACTATGATGTGTCTTGGTGTGGTCTTCTTTGGGTCTAGCTTGTTTGAAACTCTCTGCGCTTCCTGGACTTGTGTGTCTACTTCTTTCACCAAATTTTGGGAGTATTCCTTCATTATTTTCTCACAAGTTTTCAATTTTTTGCTCTTCCTCTTCTCCTTATGGCACCCCTATGGTCTGGATGTTGGCATTCTTAAAGCTGTCCCAGCAGTTCCTAAGCCTCGCCTCATTTTTTTCAATTCTTATTTCCTCATTCTGTACTGGTTGTCTATTTTTTTTTTCTTACTTATGTTCCAAATCATTGATTTAAACCCTGGTTTCCTTTCTTTCACCATTGGTTTTGTGTGTATTTTCCTTCATTTCATTTAGCATAGCCTTCACTTCTTCCCTTATGTGTTGGCTGTACTTAAGCATATATGTGAAGCCTGTGAGCATGTTTATCACCAGTGTTTTGAACTCTGCATCTGTTAGGTTGGCTATCTCCTCATTTGTTAAGTTGGCTATCTCCTCGTCGCTTAGTTCTCCCTCTGGAACCTTGATCCATTCCCCCTTTTGGGTCATACTTCTCTGTCTCCTCGTCTTGATAGGCTCTTGTGTTTGTTTGCTTCTGTGTCTTAGGTAGAGCTGTTGCTCCCGTTACTTTAAGGGGTGGAGCCTTAGGTATTCATCAGTACAGGGCAACCCATTTTGCCACTTTGTGGTGCTGTGTGTGTGTGTGGGGAGGGGTCTGAGAGGGAACAATGCCACTTGCTCAGCACTTGTCCCTTTTCCAGGCACTTCTCCCACCTGTTGCCCTGGCCCATGTTCCCAGAGTGGGCGGGTCTGTGGACGTTCTAGGATCACAGGGGCCCTTTAAACAAGCAGACTCTGCTAAAGACTGGCAGTTTCTTCCTCCACCCCAACCACCACTGGTTTGCAGTCAGAAGCAATGAGGCTTTATTTTCCCTGGCGCTAGAAGTATGAACTGCATGGTCTGGTTTAGTGCTGGGAGTGCTCCCCAGGTGTCCCTCTCAACTTTTTAAGACATGTAACTGCACTTTCTGCCAGTCTGCCACTGCCCCCGCTGCTGCTGTCGCCACCACACCATGTCCTCCATGCCCCAGCTCTGCTCCTCCTACCTGTCTGGATGAGTATTTCTTCTTTATATCTTTGTTTGTTGGACTTTTATGCAGCTCAATTTTCTGAAACTTCCGATTGTCTCTAGTTTTGAAGTAGTTGTATTCCTTCTTAGTTGTGGAGGGAGATGCAGCATGTCTGTCTACGCCTCCATCTTGGCCAGAAGTCTCATGTCTGAGGAAGTTTTGAACTCAGGTATCTGTTTGACAGCAGTGATTGCGGCTTAAGGAAGAAGTGTAAATTATTTTGTGCCTGTGTTTGTATATAAACTTCTTAAAACATTCCTGAAAACACATTCTTCAAATAAAATGGTAACATATTCTGCTTTATTAACATATTAAGGAAAACAGAAGTGCATTCCATTCCCAAGTGACTTTACATACAGTAATTGATAAGAAGCCCATGTACATGGAAATGTTAGGTACACCACATCTCCTCCACCTTATTAACATCTCTCTTTTGAATTTCTATAAGATATACTACAGAAATATACTTTTTATACTTAAATATACTTTTTACACTTAAAGTATGAAATGCAAATTCATTATCTGAGAGAATATATAACTAACAAACATTAATTTTTATATGTCATATAACAAATAAAATCATCTATTACTCTGCATCCTGATGTAAAAAATAAACTTGATTCATACATTTTTACATTTTGAGAAGTGGGAAGAGTAGAAGAAAAAGTAATATATTGAATATTCTTGAGACATGTATTATATCTCAGACAAAATAGAGAGTCAGAAAAACACAGGAGATGAAAAATAATAATAATGACTTAATCATTAAATATTGTTTCTTTCTTTGTGTTTTATGGACAAGAAATTTTAATTTAATTCTCATGACTTTATTAGGTAATAAGTAGATCATTGATACCAATTTTACATATGATAAAATATAATTAAACTCAATCTCAGAAAGTTAAAAATAATGTGCTGAACTAGTTTAGTTTTACTCCTAATGATATGGAAAGCATTTGGGACATCAGAATGAAGGAGTGTGTCTCCTGGCTTGTTTTATGTCGGGGCACTCTGGCTACAAGGTTAAGAGTGAGAGAGCAAAGGGCAAAGAAATAGTCTGGACTTTATTAGGAGGTTATTGTAATTAATCAGGCATTAAATGAGGGTGGCTTGAATTAAGATAACAGCAGCTGTGTAGTGAAAAGTGGTCAGATTTGGAATGTGCACTGAAATCGCAGCAACAAGACATGTTGGTAGAGTGAATATGGATTCTGAGAGAAAGGGATATATCCAGGATTCACTGAGGTTTTTATTTAAAGCAACTGGAAGGCTACCTTTGCCAATAACAAATAAGAAAGATTACAGTAGGAGCAGCTACAGGGCAGGAAGAAAGGAGCTGAATTCTGAACCTGTTAAGTTTGTGATGTCTATTAGACAACAAATGACTATTAAATAGACAATTGTATACTTCACACTAGAGTAGTAGGGGCAGAATTTAGTGCTGATGATATCAAATTATTAAAATAATACGTATGATTTAAAACCATGGAAATACAAAAAATTATAAAAATATAATTTTAAGTCAGGGAGTCTTTGAGGGATGAGGAAAACCCAAAAAGACAACAAATATTAAGCAGTCATTGAGAAAAAAGGAATACAAGAAAAACATATGTCTCCAAAGACATAATTTCATCAAACAAGAAGTGATTAAATATTCCTTATAAGTCAATAAGGCGAAGACAGGGAATTAGCTACTGGATTTTGCAGCATGAAGATCACCAGAAACCCTGACCAAATAAATTTAAAAAGTTATTCTGTATTATTTTTCCAATTTAGAAATTATCAGTAATAGAGAGAGAGAGAAAAAAGAAAACTATTTCTCTATTAATTACTAGTTTTTGCTTATTAGATGAATAACTGCTGATATACAAATATAAAAATAAAATTAAATAAATAATAGCTACTCTTAAACTATGATATATTAAGCAATTAGATTTGGGGGTAAAGATGTGATAGAATTTATTCTTAGTAGAAGCATCTTGCCTAGTTCTGAGTGGTGTCTACATAGCATGTCAGGTGAAAAACTGCCTCTGGGTTCTGCATCCACTGTCCTTTGTAGAATGACATCAATGCCAATGCCTTACAGTTAACATTTTTGATGTACATTCATGTTTGCTTCTCATAAAATCTTCATATGTTAAGCAGAACAATCATATTACCCTGTCTTACAAATTAGTCTTTTAAATTGAGAGAGATAAAATTACTGCCCAAGATCACATAGATAAAATTATATAAAATTTAAATCTAGTGTTTGAAAATTTAACTTGTTGTAGGAATAATGACTCTTCAGCAAGTTATGAGTGTCTGTTTTCTGCCACAAAAAAAGCATTTCATATTTTTCAATTCTGTACATACACAGATATGCAGACACATACACCAGCTTGGATGAATGCTTGTTAGAGTAAATCATGAAATTTGAAAGCCCTTTTAGAGATTCATTAATACACTATCAATATACTTCTCCCTAACTAGAAAAAAAGTTTGTTTTTGAAATGACACACTCTTCTCCATCTAAGGACCTAAATAATGACAGGGACAATAACTGGGAGAAAGAAAAGATAACTGGCCTGTCTCCACTTACGCACATGAAAATCCACACACTAGTTGTGGTTTTAGAGAAACAATGCAAACAATGGTAAATTTAAAAAGCATCATTGTATTAGTTGCATTACATTGCTTCTTACTAAAAGAGACACATCCAATCTATTTCAAGCAGTGCAGATATTTTTTAAGAATGTGCGGTCATAATGACCATGAATTCCCATGAAAAGAGCAGCAATAGCAATAAAGTTTAGCTTGTAGAAACAGTGATAGACCTTTGGGAATGGAAATGCTTAATATTACTTTATATTATCTTTGGCTGGCATTACTAATTTAAAATCTCTATCATTGTTGACATCTCTCTTTTCCTTATTCTTCTTTTACTGCACCTGTCACTGATAGTTTTAAAAAATTCTTGACCTCTGTCTTTTGCTTATTTCTGGTTTCTGGTTACTCACAACTAAAACCCAGTTACCCTCAATCATTGTCTCTTCTGTTCCATACATTTCATTTATACGTAGTTTAATGCTTGTTCTGACTAGAAATTACTTTGTTCTTTAATATATTTTAGTCAAAATTGCCAAAGGAGAGGATGTCTTTGTGTTCAGCATAGTCTCCCTTTGAGGACATACTTCTTTTTATGACAGATCATATCATATGTTGCTAGCCAGCTTATGGATTGTGGCTCCTGGGTCAACTGATCTCCCCTGGTTCATTCAGTTTTTGCCAAAGGAGATGTGGTGGCATGTGGCCCCTTACAGTTTCTCTGAAGGAGGAAACTTGGTATGGGGCCTATTTTTGCCAAGGGAATATGAGTTTAGTAGTTTCCTTGATTGACTCATATATGATAGTCAAGGTCTATAGGAGATTTGTAAACTGTGAGTGCATATATCATAATTCATTTATTACTGACCACATTTTAACCCAGTCTCACCCTTTATGAAGCAGATGGATTTTCAATCTTGTATGCTTATCATTTGCTTTTGCTGACACATCCATAAAGGTCCTTTTAGAATTCCTTTAATAAATTCAAATAAAATAATAAAACCTAGATATCAGGCATTAAGTAGCAAGACAATTTCATTAAATAACTTGTTCAATTACATTTGGTTATATAAATTTAAAGATGTGTGTGATCCAGTTCTTTAAGTCTACATGCTTTCTCTCTATAAACTACTTATAGCAATGAAAGTGGATATTTGTGTATAGAAGTTAAAAACCATATATTACATTTGGGAAAAACATCAACAACTTAGGAAAAATAAACTACATTATAAATGCTAAAATCTTTGAATCAGTAGGTTTTCAAATAATTTATTCAGGTTTTATTGCCTATAATATGGCAGTTCAAATGGGAAATCACAAGCTCTCATACAGAAATGAGTAATTTGATCTTATATTTTATGATTCATATAGACATGAGAAAGTTATGAGATGTTAAAGACTTAAAAATATTTTATTTAGATTGAAATGTGAGACAGAACAATAGAAATTGTGATTATGTAGGATATAGTATTTGCAACCCCAAACACAGCTCTCAACAACAAATTTTTGCAATCTCTTAGTTCTTTAAGTCAGGACTTTTTATAAATAGCTTAGATGAGTTGACTCCTTTTCTGTCTCTTTTACTCTTCCATGGATACTCATTTGGTAATAATCAAGCTGCCAGATGAGGCTGCTGCCATCAGTAAGCTCACATGGACTGAAGGCTCCCATTTCAAGAACGTTCACCTACAAGAGTCTTGGAAGGAGTTCCAAGATGTGACATGGGATTTTGCTATATAGGACTAAACTCACAAGTGGCATTTGACTTTCTCCAGAGCATGGGATTCAAGAGAAAGGACAAATAGGAAGCCATCATGCCATTTATGACCTAGTCTCCAAATTTGTACACAGTCACTTTTACTCTATTATTATTTTTTCATATATATATATATATTGGTTCAAAGTAAGTCACAAAGTCCAACCAGCACTCAAAGAAATGAGGGTACTTCCTTTTGAAGTGTTTCAAAAAGTGTGTGGACATATTTCAAACTACTGTAAGGACTGACAATAAATGTACTCAGCACTTTTCTACTAAGCAGAATATGAAATCATTAGTGACTGTAAAGGTAACGACCTTTTTTGAACAAAATGGCTCAGGTTATTTTTCATGACCTTGGAAGCAAAGCAAAGCTTGCAAGGCCACAACTTAATGGAGCAAGGATTAATCTCTATATAAAGAAAGCTAAGGCCAGATAATGATGTTTTTCTTGGATTCTCTGGAGCATTTTGCCAATAAAGACACCATATATTGAATATATACAGCCACACAAATTCACTGCCCTCCTTTGGGGAGTGTGATTATGCAGCTATTTAGTTTTCTATTGCCATTGTAAGAGATTGCTATGAATTTGTCAGATTACAATAAAAATGTATTAGTTCACAGTTCTGTAGTTCAGAAGTCTGGATGCATTTGGTCAGTTCCCTTACTTGGAGTCTCACAAGGTCAAAATCAAGGTGTCAGCTGGTAGAAGCTCTTAGTTAGAGGCCCTGGGAAAGAATCTGCATCCATTGTCACTCAGAGTGTTTGCAGAATTTAATTTTTGCAGTTGTAGAACTGAGGTCCCCATTTCCTTGATGGCTGCCACTTGGGATTCACCTTTAACTTCCAGAGGCCTTTCTCTGGTTCTTGTTCATGGACCCTTACATTTCAAAGGGGTATCAAATCATTCTCATGCTTAAACTATGTCTGAATTTTCTTTTTCCACATTTCTCTATTTCTAGCTGGAAAACGATCTTTACTCTAAATTTGTGATTAGCTTAATCCCAACTGAAAAATCTAAGATAATCTCCCTATTTTAAGGACTATATCCTTAGTTATATCCACAAAATCCGTTTTGAGATGTAGCATAACATATTCACAAGTTTCAGAGATGAAGGTTTAAACATCTTTTGGGAGAAAATTATGCCTACTGTAAAAGAAATATTGCACAGAGCAGATTGAACAGATGAGGAAATCTTTATTCAGGATTATTATGAAAGGTAAAGGAGATTGAACTCAACTCCAGTGAAACAAAAGGCAGGAAAATTTTAAATGTTGAGGTGATCTAATAGAAAATTACTGGAGGACATTAAGTGTACATCAGTACATGCAATGAGGTAATCTTTATTTGTTAATTGATGCTTAGTGAATTTAGCCACCACCACACTGGCCCCTTCCCACAGAGCCTGAGAGATAGGGCTCTATCTTTCTTGATGATTATATGTGAAGGAGATGGCTCTCAAGTCCTGGAGAAAGACATTCCTGGGTTGTCACACTGGCAAGAGGCTTGGAGAAGGGCCAGAGAAAGAATATGCAATTACAGGTTTTATAAAGAAAATGGTCTCAAATAAAGTAGGTCAGGGGTCTATGGTCAATAAGAAGCCAGTCTAAAGTTCAACTGAGCTGAGGGAAATGCTTGGCCTACTTGGTCACTGCCATAGAGTCACAGAGGGATGTCGCAGTAGTAGACACAAAAGCCAGGTGAAATATAAAAAGTAGATGCAGTGAGTCAGAAAAAAAAAATCACTGGTAAGAGATAACTGTAAGGGAGAGGAAGAATGTAACAGAAAGAAGAGGACCCAGGACAAAATCCCTGGGACTTTGATCCTGTATGCTGAAATTGCTCTTGGATTGTGCAAAGCCCTGTAGTTACCAAGAGGTATGTATGATGTTTTGGTATGAGAAAATGTTTTCATGAGTCTAACTTTTTTGTGTATCTTTACAATAGTCTTTGATCCTGGAAGTAATCTGGGCATATTCCTATTCCCAGAGTCGAAAACAAAAACTTCACAAAAATTTCAGAAAATAAGTGTGTGTTTTGTGTATCTGAGGGATGCAAAGCATGTTTCTGTTTTACATATACATATAAGAGAAGAAAATGTGGCATTTCTCTACCCTAAATATTTTCTCCCTAATTTCTTCCCTTTCCTTGTCTTTAAGTATAAAGCACCATCAATTTTACAAGGCTTTTTAATTTTGAAACGAATTATCTAAAAACGATGGTAAATATAACACAGAAGGAGCAAAAAAGCAAGAATTCGTAAAGGCTCAATAATAATTGTCACCCCCAATCTTCACTGAAATGTAAATAGAACTAGATTTGCCCTTTCTTAGCTGCCCTCTTAGTCCTGGCCTCATTCACCTCCTCCTACTCTTGTCTTGAAATTTCATCCTGTGCAACCCTTTCTTTCAACATACTACTCTGTACACATATCAATGCCAACATTTATCATTCTCTCTAGTGATCTCGACTTCTTATCTATCTATCTCTCTCACTGCTTTTTACTTCACAGTTGTTTTCCCTCCCCTCACCCCAGAGAGGGAGGGAGGGGAAGAGAGCAATATACACATCCAGCCAGGAGATTGAACCTGCAACCTGGGTAAGTGACCTACTGGGGAATAGAACCCTCAACCTTTCAGTCACGGGACAATGCTCCAACCAATTGAACTACAGTGGCCAGGGCTTTACTTCATAATTTGAAAGGACTAGAACTGTGTCTAATTTATTTCTAAATTTCTAGAACCTAGCATTGTGACAGGAATAAGCTAGGAGTGTGTAGGGGGTGAGTGAATAAATGAATAAGTGAATGAATGTACTTTTCCTTTTCCTTTCTCTGTTTGGTAAGCCAGTCACAGTATCAATACATTACCAATAGCCTGAGTCCCTATAGTAGATAATGTGTCAATGTTCAGACAATAAACTCAAAGAGATCAAAGAAAGTAATTTACATCTCACTACAAACTTCCTATGATCTCAAAATTGTACTATATGGTACAGCAAAGTTATCTTCTGCATTTTCTCATACAGTATCTAAAATTTTATTTTTAACATATAAATAATATTTTGGTGAAAATTCATTGCTATATAGAAGCATTAAAATGACCTTGGCTTAAGCATAAATCAAAATTTTTATTTCATCTTTCTTTTTATTATCAAAATGGTCACTTTCTCATTTAAATTCTTGGTAGGGTCATTAAGCTTTGCCTATCAAGCTTTCATTTCCTGCTGAATAAAATGAACCATCTCTCCCACCTATAACTGACAAGTCACATTTCTTGTGGGATTGATTTCTTTCTTCTCCTTTCCCGTGCCCTTATCTTTCTTTTACTTTCTTCCTTTCCTTTCAGTGATAAGGTCTCCACATTATCTTGTTGTATTCAACTTCTGCTTTTTGTCCTTCATTTATCAGTTTCCAGCTTCTTAATTTATATAATCTGCTTCCATTTTTCTCTATTTACCTACAATTTTATCTAGCATTTTTCTTCTAACAGTTTGGATTCTTTCCCATTTAGCACGCTGAACTTTTGCTCCCTTTATATTGTTATCATTGAAACTTGGATTATTGTTTCTATTTATTATTATCTTTCCTTATATATCCTCATCAATTTCCCTAACTTTTTACTTATTCTTTATTTTATTCTACTTTCCATCTTCATTATTTGCCATAACTACTCACTTAAGTTAAACCTGAGCTTATTTATATCTAGCTGTGTGTTTTTTATCTTCATAGTGGGAACTGCACATACTCATTTTCTCTTCTATATTGTAGCCATAAACATTTTCCCATTGTTTTATAGCAGAGCTTAGTACAACCTGAGTCTGATATATTCACATAGAAAAGTGTAATTACTTGCTTTCTGGAGAAAACGTCCACAGTACAGTATCATCAGTTCCAGAAATTAACTATTTTCATAATAAATAGGAAGAGATGTAGAAATCTAATAAAAGAATTATGAAACACATACAATTACTGTGTATCTATCTGCAGCCAAATATGCCTGAATTGAATAAGTAAAGATAAAAGTTTCACCCACTTGTTCTAATCTAATATTTTCTAATAGTTATCTTTAAAAAATTTCCCTATCTTTAAAATTATGTGGTGAAATTAAAAATGTTACAGTATTGTAATATATTACTGAATATATTTATTTTATTCCAAATATGCAAGTATATTACATAACAAGTAAGTGATTTTTAATAACATAAGGAAATTGAATATCATCACTTTAAAACATTTTCCCTGAAGGGAAACTATTTTGACTAATTCTGTAGAGTGTCATTTCTTTAAGGTCCTCTTGCTGACTGTACATTTCTTCCTTAGCAGTAAAAAGCCTTCCCTTCCTTCTGACTGACTTACCTGTGAATTATGTCCTATGCAAGTCAGCTAACTTAGACAACTAGCGTAGCCCTGGCTGGTGTGGCTCAGTGGATTCAGTGCTGGCCTGTGAACCAAAAGGTCACCAGTTTGATTCCCAGTCAGGACACATGCCTGGGCTGTGGGCCAGGTTCCTGGTTGGGGGCCCACAAGAGGCAATCAGACACTGATGATTCTCTCCCTGTCTTACTCCCTCTCTTCCCCTCTCTCTAAAAACAAATAAATAAATAAAATATTTAAAAGAGAAAACTAGCATAGTCCTCTGATTCTGGAAATCAATGAAATGTTTCCTGTGGAAAAAAGATCATCTTGATTTGTGGCAACACATAGAATGTGGCAGGCAACAAATGTCCTACACACATTTTGTAGAGGCAGTTGGCTTTTTGAAGTGTGCCTTTTAATGAGTAATATCAAATTCTGGAAGATAGTACACACTAAAGAAAGTTACAATGTCTAATTTTTATGTTATCTAAGCCACCTCAGCTGTAAGACAAACTAGTATTTCATGCACCTCTAAGAAAGAAAAAGAAAATTGCCAATTAACGTGGGGTCAGCCATCAATTGTTAGACATAATATAACTTTACAGATATTTTAATATGAAAAAGCATGAACCTTAAAATTGATAAAATCCAATATAAATCTTTCAGACATACATATTATATAAAAGAAGTTATTTCATATTTAATTTTAAACCATTTTTTATTCTTTTCATTCTCAAATGGAATGGAAGATATTTTCCTTTGATGATCCTACACTGACTGTGCTTGCTGATTTATAAAAACACTTGGCACACATAAATAACAACAATTTTCTAAGACTATTTGAAATATAAATAGATTGAGTTAAGCATAGTGAATCTTAATCCATAAACACAGATTTACTTTATTTAAATTAATAGAATCCTGATTAAGAGACCCACACATAACATGAAAAAATTCATATTATTAATTATTAAAGTCATTCCTACTTTTCTTTCTAAAATAAGTGATTAAGTGGTGCTTAATTAGTATAAGCAGTTTTAATCCCTCAAATAAGGTCACTACAAAAATTCAGTTTGTTCAGACTTTCAGTGAGCCTTTGATGTCAAGCAATTCCGTGTTTATTTACTGACAATGAGAAATCACCGAGTGCAAACACCTATGCCCAGCTATGCCAGGCACACCCCTGTTCTGAAGTCATGCACACTTCTGTGTATGAAATGGAGCAACACTCAGTTCCTTCTGTCACAAGACCATTGGAATATCAGGATTCTGAATCTCACTTCCAACAGTTTTACTAAGACATTTTTGCTTTCTCCACTCCCTCCAAATTATCAAGCATAATCTGTTCAGTGAATTGGATCTATTTGTAAAATACAAAAGATAGAGTCATCTGTTTAAGGCAGCTATTCTTATGAACCTTCCAGAGTCCTCCAACCAAGTATGAAATACTGTTTGAAATGACAACGCAGAGAATAATTCATGCTAGCTATTAATACAACTGTTACTCTTTGGGTTTCTATGTAAGTATAGCTGAAGAAGAAGTCTTGCATGCACCAATTTGCTTTGTGAAGTAAAACAAAATGAAAAAGTAAGGAGATGGAACAGGTGGAACGAGACTGTTGTATGGAGAAAATGTTAAATGCTCTGCTATAAAGATCACTGTCTTAGGGCCTCTGAGATATGTGCAAAGTTCCTTCCTGAACAGTTTTTCCCAAAGGATGAAAGGCTGGGGTATAGAAGTCTGTCCAGGAGGTATCCAGTCACATACCATGAAAAACAGAGACATTCATTGAAGAAAATACAAGATACAAGAAACATTGTACAGGACAATGACACCTCAGTCCCCTTCAAAGAAGGCACATTGGGCCTCACACAGTTCTCCCAATGCCATCAGCTGCCTGTGATATTTTCCTGAATCTCATCAATGGTCTGAAATGTCTTCTTTTTCAAAGGTGATTTTAGTTTTGAGAAAAGCCAGAAGTCTCGGGGCACCATATCTGTGCTGTAGAGTGGCTGAGTCACCTGAGTGATTTGATGTTTCCAAAAAAAACTACACAAGATGTGAAAGCATGAGCAGGTATGTTGTCATGATGAAGCTGCTGGTCACCAGTTACTCATAGCTGTGGCTTTCTGATTCATCCAGATAGTTTCTGTGGAGGACTGTTCAAGCTTAGTGCAAAATTTGATGGAGATTCATTGCTCTACTCGCTCAGCCATTTTGAATGTGACAGCCACACAGTACACATGCCCACTCAATGGTTTCTACCATCCCCTCTGACTAGTATTGTGAAGTTGTCTTTGTTCATGCATGTGCATTCCAGGCCACTCTCCTTGGCTGCCAGGTTACACTGATGTGCCAACTGTTCTCATTATATTAACCATGGCTGGACTTTTACCAGACAGACCTCATCATATATGCCTTTGCTCCTCTCCTTTATTTTTTGAAGATTGATTTTTTGAGTTAACTTCCTCAAGTTTCTGAATTGAGCCTGATCAAAATGAGTAGCACTTTAGGCTTCAAAGTCAAGCTCTGAGGCAGGAAACCTGAGATCTATTCTGTGATGGCTTGAGGTACCACTTGTCATTATGCACCGGGCTCTCCTCCACATCTGTGGATGAAATCAGAGGTAGTCTAAAAAGATGGAAAGGGCATAGCAAACCATCTGCTAGAGTTCACCTCTTGCTTTGTGCAGGTGGTCTCATGACTCATATTAAATATACTCTGTCACTAATTTTTTCCATTTTTGGTTAGCTGTAATTTCTAAATAAAGACAATACCAAAGTGCAAGAGGAATACATTAGTATTCACTTATGCAATTGCCCCTGAAACTGTAATTGAGACTCATCTTTTTTTTTTTTTAATTTTTACCATCCCAATCTACAGTTCCCTTATCATCAGCCATCCAGATCTAGAATGGGTGGAAAAGGAAATAATAATTTTTAATGCCTCAAGACTAGCTTTAGGAATAGAAACTGTAGTTTTTTGCAACCTAGTTTTCTTGGCTAGCCAACTGTAGCCATGGAACCAAAAGCCTGAGCTGAGGGACAGGCGTTAAATATGAAAAAGGTAAGTTACAAAGGGTTCTGAGCTAGTCACTGAGATAATTTACATTTTTTTTCCTACAATTTGGGCTTCCATCCCAAATGTGTCATTTGCATGGTACAATGAATTGCTGCAATAATATCCTGAACATTAGATTTGGTGGATCAGAAAATACTTATGCAGCTCATTTTTGACAGCTCCGATACCATAATCACTTGATGTCCTATGGATATATATTCTCTCCCATGGTCTCAGATCCTTTATAAGTATTGCACTTTTCTCTGTAGTAAAAGGCACAGATAGCTTTTCTCTAGCTCTTTAATGATTGGTATTGCAATCTTCTACTGAGATTCTCTAGAACTCAGTCCGATTTACTTAACTATACGAAGCAAAGATATTTATCAACGATCACCCATTTCTCATTTAAGTGTCCATTCAAAAACATTTAACTATTCTCTTACTCAGGGTTGTGGCTATGCATGCTGAGCAAACTCCTGTATAACTTTGGACAAAAGCCTTGAGACAGAAAAAGCAGTTTCATTATGCTAAGTCAATCAGTGTGCACTGAGAGGCCCACTGTAGCTGAGTAGCCAAAATCAGAGGAAACCTGTAGGAATGTGATGGTGCCACCGACGCATTCCAAAATTTACAACAGAAAACTGTATGTTTTTCTTAAGCTTAATGTTTTCAAGGGACTGGATAGAATTGGTCTCAACATCTCACAATTAAATTGAAGTTGACTTATTGGATATTTTGGACATATTTTGGTGATCTCACATCTATTTGTTCTTGGAATACACAGAAGATATATTTTACTCTTAGAATCTTAATATCAATATAGAAGTCTATTCTACCACTTAAAATAATTTTTTTTTTACTTCTTTTAGGACATTCTATAACATTCATCTCAGTGGAATGAAAAATTTCTCAATAAATTATATGTAAATAGATCTTCATAAAAATGAGAGATAAAACTGACAGGACCTTTATTTCTATCTCAAACTAGAGCCAGGGGTATTTTAATTAACTTTTTAATGTTCTTTAACTTAACTAGCTTAGACATTTTGTTTCAAGTAAGATTTACTTATTCTTTAATTTAATTTTTAATGTAGAATTCCTAACCAGAGCATTTGACATATGTAATTCAAATGATGAGAAGGAAAGAAAGAATTTCAATTACAAAGCTTATATTCATTAGACTAAATTCAGTCAAGGTGGGTACTCGATAAAGAATGGTCAAAATTAGATTTTTATCTAACATTATGTGGATGATTTCTTTTCTTTATGTATGGATGAGCTTAAAATATTAACAGTATACAGACTTTGAGGTAAAGATCTGATATTTTTCATCCTGCATCAATTTTTTAGCAGACAAATTGCATTCCCTTCACTTTTAGCCTATGTAGTTGGATGGGTAACTTTCATAACTTCATCCAGTGCTGTTTCTGTTCTGTATGAAGGTAACTTTATTGACGCTATCAGGAAAAGCATGATCTCTCTCATATACTTTGCTAAGTAAAAGGATGCACTAAAGGAGGCAGCAATTATCTTCGTAACTATGCATAGTCCCAGGCACGAAAAGCCTGTTTAAGATTAAACTCAATACAAATAGAACAGAATAACAAAAAATATGGGATACCTAATAATGAAATGGTCAGAATCATGGATTTAACCATGCCTAATCTACATCAGTATTTTCAGTACTTTTTTATATTAGGTTGTTAGGTGGGTCAATAAATCCTCTCTCATACCCTAGGATTTTTTTTTAAGCTAATTTGAGGTGGAATTCTATTCTTTAACCCAATAAATTCCCCCTGTATATTATTATAAAGTAAAGCTTTGTGATAAGTGATCATTATCTCCCTATTTCCTAGAACTTGATTCAGTTCAATTTATGGTGAGTCAAAGGAATGAGACACTTGTCCTTTTAAATTAAAGTAAAACAAAACAAAAACAGATTTTGGTAGCATAGACTTCATCAAGAAGATGATAGATAATAAGTGTAGCAAGCAAATAGATTATTTCATCAAATTCACTTTGATATAAGTATATCAAATTTAGTGCACTTAAGTATTAATTTACTAAATGGTACCTAAGTCACCTGAAATAATGGAGTGTGAAAATGTATATTACTTATTCTATTTTATGAAGTGGAAATACTTTGGGTCATTAAGTGCCTAAACATTCATGATGAGTTGAAATCCATCATACAATCATATGTGCATATAAAATTTCCTTCAGTGTATAGGTTTTTTTCAGTTCTTTAAATATCCATTTTGTCAGCAATTAAAGTTTCTTCATATTTAAAAATATATTTTAATGTTCTAGGCAAAAGCAAGGGATGATAATAGTATATTAATAACTCTTTCCAAAAATATCTTTAAAACCTAGAAAAGTGGTGAATTGTGTATACTATTAAATGAAGAGCTTTTTTAATATTTCAAAAGTGGAACATCAAACCACGTTGTTGGTAGCACAAGATTCATTTCTATGCAAAAAGAAACTTATGCCTCACAGAGCTACTGAAGTAAATGATGACATCAAATTAAGAAGCCAAGTCAACAAATGTTCTTTTTTAAGTATTCATACTATATGAAAATCCATGTCCTCACTTGAGCATTAGGTAGCTGCTGTGTGATAGACTCCCACAACATAGAGGTTCACTCTAAAAAATTAATTTTTATTCATCAAGTCTCAGCTCAAGCATTGCATTCTTTTCTACAACTAATCATATAAATTGTTCATCGTACATATTTTTTTAAAGTTCAAGATACTGTGAACTTACCTAAAGAGAACAATGCTCTGACTTAATGGTGTTGGTCAGTAGTGGTGGAAATGATGGTGCAGCAGCTGTTGGTGGTCATATTTCACTTTCTGGAGAAAGTTCTATCCAAGGATTACCTAAGAGTAGAAGAATATACATTCTGTGAACACAGAATATTTTTTAAATTCCTAGCTGCTATATTATTACAATTTACATTAGTGTCTGACACAAGATAGGTACTCAAAAATATTGACCAAATAAAGAGATTATAAAATAGAAGAGTTACAATTGAGTTAAGAGTAGTGATACTGGGGAAAAGGGAGGTTGCATATTAAAGAAGGAGGTGAAAAGAAACATGATTATACACTGTCAGTTCTTTGTGACACACTCAATAATGATTATGTCAGAAAGTGCATGAATTTGTGGGAAGATACCAGCAAGGTAGAGCTTGCAGAGCTGACAGAACAGGAGAAGGAGTAGACATCAATGAAGTACTTTAAAATCACATAAAATAAATATTTTAATTTATTTTCAGATTTATTTATTTATTTTTTTTTTACATTTTGCATTTTTTTTAAATATATTTTATTGATTATGCTGTTACAGTAGTTCCAATTTTTTCCCCTTTACTCCCCTCCACCCAGTATCTCCCTCCCCCAGCATCCCCCCCCAAGTCCATACCCATGGTTTGTAAAAAATAACTATCCCTCCCTCTCAGATATTAAGACCCTTTGTAATCTTGTAAAGGACAATGGGCGAAGGTCTCAAGCTCCTCTAGCTGCTTCAAGCTGGACATGGTCGTCGTCCTACCTACCCTTGGGTCCAGAAATCCCTAATAAGAGTGGGGGTGTGGAGGGGAGGGTGGCCTTCCCACATGGGGAAGGATCATGCAGACTCCAGGTCAGTTGGCTGTCTCCGGACAACGGCGTGCTTAGTTTAGCAGGCTGGCATCCTTGTTGTGTTCTGGGGGCAACAGATTTGGCAAAAGGGGTTAAAAAGCATCATTCAATCCATAACTACTAGGTGGCAAAAGGCAGGGATTAATTTTTCAATGTTCCACATTAGGAGAAAAAAAAAAAAAAAAAAAAAAAAAAAGGGCTTCTTTGGAGGAAGGTGTGCTAGGCACATCTCTCCTGTCCAAAACCCTTTTGCCCATTTTATTTAGTTTGGGCTGAGGGAAATAGTTTATGTTTCCCCCCTCTCAGACCTCTGGGCCCTTTCTGTCCAAGCCATTAGGATAGAAAAGAGAATTCAGTTTTAAAGTGAAGCCCACAGACCACCCCATTCTTCACCAACTCAGCCATTTAGTTCAGCCAAACTGTTGAGTCTCCGGAGGCAGCGCTGCAGAGAGGATTAAGTGAGGCTTATGCGTACAGACAATCACTCAGGTAATGCGGTCATAGGCTTATGCCCTTTGAAAACAGAAAACACATGTTAATTTATGTAACATAACCAACAAAAAAGTCTCTAAATCTGTAAGACTGTCTTATTGGGAAGACATACAGTTGCAAGGCACTTGAGATTCTACTTGCCTGCAACTTGAATCTCTTTGGTGATATCACAGATATGGTTTAATTTTCAAGTGAAACCATTTTTTAAATGAGAAGAAACTTTTAAGACGGTTAGCTGCCCTACTTTACAGTCTGCCACTGATCATTGTGATTTTCCTTGAATACTGATTTTTCTCCCTAAGATTACTCTCCTTGTCTTTAAAGGGACTACATTAAGTCCATTTTTAATTTATCCTGTTCATTTGCATAAGCATAACAAGAGCAGCAAATGATCACTTATGATCTTTAGTTCTGTTTTGCTGGAACTTACCCAAGGAACATTTAGGGTGGCCCTCAGTCTGCTCTTCAGTGCACAGAAACTGGGCCACATACCTGGCATTCATCCTTGCCTGTACACACCTGTCCTTTCCAAGTCTTTCTGGTTTTCCATTGTGCCTTAAGGTCCCTTCTAGCCATCTTTCAGGAAAACAACCTTCGTTCCTTCCCTGGAGAGATTGCTGTGGACCGCACAACCAACCATGGCAGCAGGCCTTTTATTTCGCGGGCTTTTATTACCTTTGAAAGTCATTCCCAGTTCCTTAGGGCTTTTTGGTAACAACATGAGCCCAAGCATGTCTCCTTTAGGCTTGACATTCCAGTCAAAGGCTTGTTCAGAAAAAGGAACCTCTATTAACAACTGGTCTTATTAGGTCTATGCAAAGAAACTTAAGTCATTACTTACTTGTTTAGAATGCCAAACTCTGGAGAGATCAAATAGGGAGAAAAATATACAACGTGAAGGAAAATCTTTGTCCTAATATTCACTGAACTGGCATTTCCATTCTTCATATTTTCATTTTCCCCCACTAAAAAAAATTTTTTTGTTTGTTTTTCCATTACAGTTGTCTCTCTTTTTTTTTTTTTTTCCCCTCTTGCTTCCCTGTATCCTGCCCCTCCCTTCCCCCACATTCAGTCCCCACTCAGTTGCCCATGTCTGTGGGTCATTTATACATGTTCTTTGATTTTACACTTCCCCTTCTTACCCCCTTTTCTCCCTCCCACCTCCCCCCTTGTTACTGTTAGTCTACTCCTTGTTTACATACCTCTGGTTCAATTTTGCTCATTTGTTTGTGTTGTTCATTAGTTTCCTGTAATAGGTGACAGCATAATGTATTTTTCTTTCGTTGCCTGGCTTATTTCGCTAAGCATAATTCTCTCTAGTTCCATCCATGTTGTTGCAAATGGTAGAAGTTCCTTCTTTCTTTCTGCTACATAGAATTCCATTGTGTAAATGTACCACAGTTTTTTGATCCACTCATCTACAGATGGGCATTTAGGTTGTTTCCAGCACTTGGCTATTGTAAATAGTGCTGCTATGAACATTGGAGTGCATAGGTTCTTTTGAATTGGTGTTTCAGGATTTTTTGGATATAATCCCAGTAATGGAATTGCTGGTTCAAAAGGCAGTTCCATTTTTAGTTTTTTGAGGAAATTCCAAACTGTTTTCCATAGTGGCTGCACCAGTCTGCATTCCCACCAGCAATGCACCAGGGTTCCCGTTTCTCCGCATCCTCTCCAGCACAAGTTGTTTGTTGATTTGTTGATTATGGCCATTCTGACTGGTGTGAGGTGGTATCTCATTGTGGTTTTTATTTGCATCTCTCTGATGGCTAGTGATGTTGAGCATATTTTCATATGTCTATGGGCCCTCTGTATGTCTTCTTTGGAGAAGTGTTTGTTCAGGTCCTTTGCCCATTTTTTAATTGGGTTGTCTGTCTTCTTGGTGTTGAGTCGTATGAGTTCTTTATATATTTTGGAGATCAATCCCTTGTCTGAGATGTCATTGGCGAATATATTTTCCCATATGGTTGGTTTCCTTTTCATCTTGCTGATGTTTTCTTTAGCTGAGCAGAAACTTTTTAGTTTGATGTAGTCCCATTTGTTTATTCTTTCCTTTATTTCCCTTGCCTTAGGAGATATATCAGTGAAAATGTTGCTACGTGGGATATCTGAAATTTTCCTGCCTATTTTTTCCTCTAGGACTTTTATGGTATCACGGCTTACATTTAAGTCTTTGATCCATTTTGAGTTTATTCTGGTGTATGGTGTAAGTTGGTGGTCTAGTTTCATTTTTTTGCATGTCCCTGTCCAGTTCTCCCAACACCATTTGTTGAAGAGGCTCTTTTCACTCCATTTGATGTTCTTTCCCCCTTTGTCAAATATTAGTTGACCATATGAACCTGGGTTTATTTCTGGGCTCTCTATTCTGTTCCATTGATCTATATGTCTGTTTTTATGCCAGTACCAGACTGTTTTGATTACCGTGGCCTTGTAGTATAGTTTGATATCAGGTATTGTGATTCCTCCTACTGTGTTCTTCTTCCTCAAAATTGCTGTGGCTATTCGGGCTCTTTTTTGGTTCCATATAAATTTTTGAAGTATTTGTTCTAGGTCTGTGAAATATGTTGCTGGTATTTTAACAGGGATTGCATTGAATCTATAAATTGCTTTGGGTAGTATGGACATTTTAATGATGTTGATTCTTCCCATCCATGAGCATGGTATATGCTTCCATTTATTTGTATCTTCTTTAATTTCTTTCTTCAATGTTATGTAGTTTTCTGAGTACAGGTCTTTTACCTCCTTGGTTAAGTTTATTCCTAGGTATTTTATTTTTCTTGTTGCTATGGTAAATTGAATTTTTCTTTCAGTTTCTATCTCTGAGTTTTTATTGTTGGTGTATAAAAATGCCTTTGATTTCTTAATATTGACTTTGTATCCTGCTATTTTGCCGAATTCACTTATTAGGTCTAGTAGTTTTTTTGTGGAGTCTATAGGGTTTTCTATGTACACTATCATGTCATCTGCAAATAATGACAGTTTTACTTCCTCTTTTCCAATTTGGATGCCTTTTATTTCTCTTTCTTGTCTGATTGCGGTGGCTAGAACTTCCAAGACTATGTTGAATAGGAGTGGGGAGAGCGGACATCCTTGTCTTGTTCCTGATCTCAGGGGGAATGCTCTCAGTTTTTGCCCATTGAGTATGATGTTGGCTTCAGGTTTCTCATATATGGCCTTTATTATGTTGAGGTATGCTCCCTCTATTCCCATTTTGCTGAGAGTTTTTATCATAAATGGGTGTTGTACTTTATCAAATGCTTTTTCTGCATCTATTGATATTATCATGTGGTTTTTGTCTTTCATTTTGTTTATGTGGTGTATTACGTTTATTGATTTACGAATGTTAAACCATCCTTGCATCCCTGGGATGAATCCTACTTGATCGTGGTGTATGATCTTTCTAATGTGTTGCTGGATCCGGTTTGCCAATATTTTGTTGAGGATTTTAGCATCTATGTTCATCAGCGATATTGGCCTGTAGTTTTCTTTCTTTGTTGTGTCTTGACCTGGTTTTGGAATTAGGGTTATACTGGCTTCATAGAATGAGTTTGGCAGTCTTCCCTCTTCTTGTATCTTTTGGAATAGTCTGAGAAGGATAGGAGTTAGTTCTTTCCTAAATGTTTTGTAGAATTCACTTGTGAAGCCATCCGGTCCAGGGCTTTTGTGTGCTGGGAGTTTTTTGATTACTGCTTCAATTTCACTAGCTGTTATTGGTCTATTCAGACTTTCTGCTTCTTCTTGATTCAGTTTGGGAAGACTATAGGTTTCCAGGAATCTGTCCATTTCCTCTAGGTTGTCAAATTTCTTGCCATACAGTTGTTCATAATAATTTCTTATAATCCTTTGTATTTCTGTGGTATCAGTTGTGATTTCTCCTCTTTCATTTCTGATTTTATTTATTTGGGTCCTCTCTCTTTTTTTCTTGATGAGCCTGCTTAAAGGCTTGTCAATTTTGTTTATTTTTTCAAAGAACCAGCTCCTACTTTTGTTGATCTTTTGAATTGTTAGTTTAGACTCTATGTCATTTAATTCTGCTCTGATCTTGATGATTTCCTTCCTTCTACTTGATCTGGGCTTTGCTTGTTGTTCTTCCTCTAGATCTTGTAGCTGTAGGGTTAAATTTTTTATTAGATATTCCTCTAGCTTTTTTAGGTAGGCCTGTATTGCTATGAACTTTCCTCTTAGGACTGCTTTCGCTGTATCCCATAGGTTTTGGGTTGTTGTGTGTTCATTATCATTAGTTTCCAGAAACTTTTTGATTTCTTCCTTGATGTCATTGTTAACCCATTCATTATTTAATAGCATGTTATTCATTCTCCATGAGTTTGAATGTTTTTGAGTTTTTTCCTTGAGGTTGATTTCCAATTTTAAGCCATTGTGATCTGAGAAGATGCTTGATATAATTTCAATTTTCTTGAATTTGTTAAGGCTTGTTTTGTGTCCTACCATGTGGTCTATCTTTGAAAATGTTCCATGTGCACTTGAGAAGTATGTATATTTTGCTTCTTTGGGGTGAAAACTTCTATATATATCGACTAAGTCCATTTGATCTAGGGTGTTGTTCAGTGCCTCCATATCTTTGGTGTTTCTTTGCTTCGAAGATCTGTCCATTGTTGACAATGGGGTGTTAAAGTCCCCTACTATGAGTGTGTTGTTGTCTATATCTTTCTTGGAGTCTTTCAAAAGTTTCCTTACATATTTGGGTGCTCCTAAGTTTGGTGCATATATATTTATAAGGGTTATATCTTCTTGATGGATTTTTCCCTTAAGTATTATGAAATGCCCTTCTTTGTCTCTTTTTATGGACTTTGCTGTGAAATCTGTTTTGTCTGATATAAGTATTGCTACCCCGGCTTTTTTTTCATGTCCATTTGCTTGGAATACATTTTTCCATCCCTTTACTTTCAGTCTGTGTAGATCTTTTGTTCTAAGGTGGGTCTCTTGTAGACAGCATATATGTGGGTCATTCTTTCTAATCCATTCAGCTACCCTATGTCTTTTAATTGGAGCGTTTAATCCATTTACATTTAAGGTTATTACCGATAAGTACTTATTCATTGTCATTTTTCCCCTTTGTACTCGTGTTCTTCTCTGTCTCTCTCTGTTTCTTTATCTTCTTAGAGCAGACCTTTTAGCATCTCTTGCATTGCTGGTTTGGTGGAGATGTATTCTTTTAGCCTTCTTTTGTCTTGGAAGCTCCTTATTTCACCCTCCATTTTGAATGAGAGCTTTGCTGGGTATAGTATTCTAGGTTGTAGGCCTTTGTTTTTCATTGCTTGGAATACTTTTTGCCATTCCCTTCTGGCTTGTAGTGTTTCTGCTGAGAAATCTGATGATAGCCTTATTGGAGTACCCTTGTATGTTATTAGTTGTTTTTCTCTTGCTGCTTTTAGGATCCTCTCTTTGTCTTTGAATGTTGCCATTTTAATTATGATGTGTCTTGAGGTGGGCCTGTTGGGGTTCATCTTCATTGGGACCCTCTGTGCTTCCTGGACTTGCGTGACTCTTTCTCTCGTCATGTTAGGAAAGTTTTCTGTCATTAGTTTTTCAAAGAGGTTTTCTATCCCTTGCTCTTCTTCTTCTCCTTCTGGAATTCCTATGATACGGATATTATTACGTTTCATGTTGTCCTGCAGCTGTCTTAGAACCTCTTCAGTCTTGTTCAGTCTTTTTTCATTTTGTTGCATTGTCTGGGAGTTTTTGTGTAGGTTGTCCTCCAGCTCGCTGATCCGATCTTCTGCTTCCTCTAGCCTGCTTTTAATTCCTTCTACTGTGTTCTTCAATTCAGAGATCGTATTTTTCATTTCCTCCTGGCTCTTATTGATAGCTTCTATGTCCTTTTTCATGCTCACGTAATTTTCTGTGAGTTCCTTGTAGTTCTTCTGGAGTTCTTTGAAGTTTCCGCTGAGCTCATTCAGCTTCTCCATAATCCATGTTTTGAATTCCATATCTGATAGTTCGCTCCCCTCTATTTCATTTAGCACTCTTTCTGGGGATTCTACCTTTCCTTTTGATGGGAGGTTGTTTCTCTGTCTCCCCATTTTTTTGACTCCTATTGTTTGTTGGTGCTTCTTGGAATGATCTGCACTTCCTGGATCTGCCTCTGGTGGCGTCAGATCATGTACCAGTCTGGCCCTAGGCAGCCTGTTGGAGACTTCCAGGGATCTACTGCTGTTGTCTGTCTTCTTTGATTGTTAATCTATTCAATCTGTGATTAGCTGTCAGGCTTAAGGACTGTGGGTGTGGCAGCTTAATTCCTGTAGGCAGGGCTTTTGCTTCCCCTCAGGCTGACGCCACTTGGAGGGGAATGGTCTACCCGCAGTACTGGGGATGAGTCAGCACTGGGACCCAGTCAGCTGCTCCTCCAGTTCTCCCCTCAAAGCCACCGTGCCAAATTCTCCCCAAGTGTCTCCAGTCCTCTCTGCCTTCCCTCTGCTTGAGCCCAGGGTAAGTGGTGGCCAAAATATTTTCGTATGTGATCCACTTAAGAGCTCTTTTTCTCCTGCTGTTTCTCTCCGGCTAGCAAGAAAGCCTGTGGCTTTTCGCTTTTCACAGCTGATACTATTTTACTTTCCACTCTGTCGCTGTAGGCTGGGAAGCCCAGCTGGGGGTTTAGACCCTGCCCTTCTCAGGGGGAATCCCCGGCTGCTGAGCTGTTTCTCAGTCCCTTCAGCAGCCACCCGTGTGAGCCCAGCCAGCCCTTCTGCGTCTCCGCACTCCCTACCGGTCACGTTGTGATGTAGCGGCCTTTTCTGTCTCTCCGTGGTTATAAGACTTCTTTCCAGCTAGTGTTTCGTTGGTTATTCCAGATGATTTCTCCAAAATTAAGTTGTAAATCCAGACTGGTCCTGGGAGGAGGTTAGTGTAGCTTCCACTTACTCCTCCGCCATCTTGGATCTCCTCTTATTTTCAGATTTAATGAAAAACCACCTTAGTGTCAATTAACCACAATAAATAAAAAGAGAGCTTTGGGTTTAAATAATATAATGATGTTGAGGGTATATTAATTTCAACAGTTTTATAAAAAATAATTAATATATATATATTTGCTTTAGAAAATTGCCAATTTTTAATGACAATGTCACAGCATTTTTAAATACATAAAATTATATTAACATTTTGTAACTAATTTTACTCTTAAAAAGCATTTTTGGTTGTTTCTACTTTTTGGTTATTAGCAATAGGAACCCTCACATACATTTTTTTTTACATGGCAACTGGTTTCAGTTCTCTAGGGTATTTACCTAGGAATAGAATATCTGGGTCATGGTAACTGTATTTAACATTTTGAGGAACTGCTCAACTGTTATCAAAACTGACTGCACCATATTACATTTCCATCAGCTATGAATTATAATTTCTCCACAGTTTGATAAGTATTTTTTATTATCCATTATTATTATTATTGCCTTTCTAGTTTGGGTGAAATTTGGTATGCATTAATTATGTTGAATATATTGTATGTGCTTATTAGTCATATCTTAGAGATATGTCTATTCAAATCATATATATATATATATATATATGTATATATATATATATATATTTAAATTGCTGGCTGGTTTGGCTCAGTGGATTGAGCGTCGGCCTGCGAGCTGTCGCTGGTTCGATCTTCCAGTCAGGGCACATCAGAGAAGGAAAACTCTGACTCCAAAAAACCTCCGCTGCCTTGTGGCATACCTCTTCAGGGGAAAGGCTTAGGGAGTAAACCCCGACAGAAAATCCGGAGCCGGAGTCCCTAAGGCGGTTTGACATTGTAGTCAACACCGGCAACTCCTGCGGCGCACCTGAAGCCAAGCTGTATTGACTCCGTCTTTCCCTTGGATCCTTCAGCTGCGAAGAGAGGTGGGGTCTGCTGCATGGGCAACAGCAGACCCTCCATATCACCCTGCCCAGGCTCTGTAGCTTCAGCTTCACTGGAGAGGACACTCCAGCGTCATCGCAAGATGTCGATTCAACAGGGGAGGAGACAGATACCGTTTCACTCCCGAGTCAGACTGCACAGCCATTCTCGGCGGTGCAGATAGACTCTTTTTTTTTTTTTTTTTTTTTGAGATTTCAAATCTGAGAAATCCACGTTTTATTTTTTATTTTTATTTTTATTTTTTTTCAGATTTAATGTGTTTTATTGATTAAAATATTACATTTGTGCCAATTTCCCTTCCCTCTGCTCCCCTCCACCCGGTGGCCCCCCTCCCTCCAGTTGTCCCCCCTTTTAGATTATGTCCATTAGTTGTGCATACAGTTCCTCCCAACCTCTCTCCGTCTATTCCATTCCCTCCTACCTTGATCCCCAATTCCTATATCATCTCCCTCCCTTTTCCCATTCCCCCTCCCTGTTGACCTCCCCCCAATATGCTTCCCGTACCCAAAGTTCCTTTTCCACTCTCGTTGCCTGTTTAGTTTGCCTTTGTTTCATCTCCTTAGCTTCTGTTTTTTAAACCAGTCCCTTTAACATCTCATATAACAGTGGTTTGGATCTAATGAACTCTTTCAGTTTCATTTTGTCCTGGAAACACTTTCTCTGTCCTTCTATTCTGAATGACAATTTCTCTGGATAGAGTATTCGTGGTTGTAGGTTTTGGATTTTCATTACTTTGAATATTTCTTGCCAGTCCCTTCTTGCCTGTAGGGTTTCCCTTGAGAAGTCTGCTGATAGTCTAATTGGGACCCCTTTGTACATAATTCTTTTCTTCTCTCTTGCTGCTTTTAAGATTCTCTCTTTATCTTTAATTTTTGACATTTTGATTATAATGTGTCTTGGAGTGGTTCTCCCTGGGTCCAGTCTCTTGGGAACTCTCCTTGCTTCCTGGACCTGCAAGTCTATTCCCTTCCCCAAGTCTGGGAAGTTCTCCTTTATTATATTTTCACTCAATTTTTCAAGTTCTAGTTCATCTTCCTCATTCTCTGGCAAACCAATGATTCTTATGTTTGGCCTTTTATAGCTGTCCCAGAGGTTTCTGATCCTCTCATTGTTGCTTCCCATTTCCTCTCGCTGCATTGGTTGACTGCTTGTTCCTTCTCCATATTCCAGTTTGTTGAAATGAACTCTGGATTTTTGTTCCTCACCATCTGTCTCGTATGCGGTTTTGTTCCTTTCGTTATGAAAGTTTTTCGCTTCTTTCTTATCTTTTTCCTGCTCTTTTGTGAATTCTGTAAGCCACCTGATAACAATGGCCCAGAACTGAGCCTCTGACAGGTTTTTTATCTGTTCATCTGTCAGGTTCTCTATCTGCTGCCTGGTGAGCTGTGTCACCGGTATTTCTATAGTTGTCTGCCACATTTTGACAGATGCGTTTTGTTTTCTTGGGCCGGCTGTCGGGGGCAGTGCCTGTGTACTCGTAATGACCCAGCGACCGGCGCCGTTTGGCGTCACAAGTCAGCAACCGGCGCCTGTCTGCGACCTATTTCGCAGCCCTGTGGTGCTTTCTTTCTTTGGGGGCGGGGGTCCAAGATGGATTCACAATTATTCAGCTAGGAGACCGGGATCCATCCTCCCGTCCCCCTGGGCCTCACTGTTCAAGGCGATGCGGTGGCCGCTCTCCCCAGCGTTGGGGTCGCGCACTGCCAGGGGCTTGACTGCCACCGGTTTCGCCGCCCCGCCACTCTGCAAACAGCTTTGCCCTCTTTAACTCTTACCCGCCCAAATGGCACCGCTGGTTTATAACTTCATATGTTGGGCTTCCGTGTAGTTTTATTTTCTGGAATTTCTAGTTATCCTTTGTTTTGAAGTAGTTGTATCCTCTCTAGTTGTAGAGGGAGACTTAGCGTGTCCGTCTAAGCCTCCATCTTGGCCGGAAGTCCCCCCAGATAGACTCTTAAGAAGCTACACCATCGTCTCTCAAGACGGACGGCTGCCGACGATGGATATTTAAATTGGGTTGCATTTTTCTTATTGAGTTACTATACTCTAGATACAAGTCCTTATTAGACATGTGGCTTGCAAATATTTTTCACATTTTGTATTTACCTTTTTACTTTTTATGGTGTCCTCTGAAGCCCCAAATATTTTAATTTTAATTAAATTCTAACAAACACACTTTTTATTACTTGTGCCTTTGGGGTTGTAATTAAGATGCTCTTTACATGATGATGAGGATTGTGTCTGTGTCTTGTTTTTTCTAAGATATTTATAGATGAACAAAATATTGTATATTTATATCATAAATAACATGAGGCCATAAAATAATAATATATTCTACAACATAGATGACTCTTGAAAACAATATGCTAAGAAAAGAAGCCAGACACAAAGACCATATATTGCATGATTTTATTTATCTGAAATGATTAGAATAAGGAAATTTATAAAGATAGAAAGAGTATTACTGGTTGCTAATTAGTGGAGGTGGGGATAAATAGGGAATAACTTATAAGAACTTAAAGGTTTCTTTTGGGCATGATGAAAACATTCTAAAATGGTCATAGTTGCACAACTTTAAATATATTTAAAACCATTTAAGAATACACTTTAAATACATGGACTTTATGTAAATGATATCTCAAGCTTTTAAAAAACATTATGTATGGCAAAACTTCAACATTCCTATTCATAAAAATTAAATTCTTATGAAGCATAAATATTCAGGTAAAAAGAAGTTTCAGAGAATTCTGGCCAAGATGGAGGCATATACAGACACGCTGTGTCTCCCTCCATTATTAAGAAGGAATACAATTACCTCAAAACAAGCAACCAGAAGTTCCAGAAGGTCAAACTGCATGGAAGTCCAGCAAACAAAGATATGGGGAAGCAATTCTCATCCAAACAGGTAGGAGGGGCAGAGCCAGGGCAGAGAAGACATGGTGTGGTGGTGGCAACAGCAGCAGTGGCAGCGGCAGGCAAGCAGAAAGTGCAGTCACATGTTTTAAAGTCAGGAGGGACACTTGGGGAGCATTCCCAGTTCCTCATCGGACCTAGCAGCTCACGGTCCCAGCACCAGGGCTCATTGCTTCTGACTGTGCAGACTGGTGGCGTCGGGGTGGAGGCAGAAACTGCCATCCTCTCAGCAGGGTCTGATCGTTTAAAGAGCCCCACAGTCCTAGGACATCTGCAGACCCACCCATTCTGGGAACAATGGCCAGGGCAACAGCTAGGGGGGTGCCAGTCCAGTGCGGGAGTGGGAGAGGTGCCTGGAAGGGCAGCGAGTGCTGGGAAGGTGGCATTGTTCCCTCTCAGACCCCTCCTGTACATAAAGCGCCACAACGAACTGAAACACGTTGCCCTGTATTGACGAATCCCTAAGGCTCTGCTCCTTACAACGTAACAGGAGTGGCAGCTCTACCTGGAATGCAGAGGCAAACAAAAACAGGAGCCTGTCAGAATGAGGAAACAGAGAAGTATGGCCCAAAAGGTGGAACAGATCAAGGTTCCAGTGGGAGAACTAAGAGATGAGGAGAAAGCCAATCTAACAAACGAGGAGATAGCCAACCTAACAGATGCAGAATTCAAAACACTGGTGATAAAGATGCTTACAGGCTTGACAGATATGCTTGAGTATGGCAAATGCATAAGAGAAGAAGTGAAGGCTATGCTAAGTGAAACAAAGGAAAATCCACACAAACCAATGGTGAAGGGAAGAAAACCAGGGTTAAAATCAATGATTTGGAAAATAAGGAAGAAAAACACTGTCAGCCAGTGCAGAATGAGGAAGCAAGAATTGAAAAAAATGAGAAAAACTTCCAAAGTTTTGTGCAGGAGATAGACATACAGGTCTGAGAAGCACGGTGGATCCCGGGCGAGCTGAACCCTGAGGGGACCACACCAAGACACATCATGATTGAGATGCCAAAGGTGAAAGATAAAGAGAGAGTTCTGGAGGCAGCAAGAGAGAGCTGGAGAGTTGCCTACAGGGGGGTGCCTATAGGAGTATCAGCTGATTTCTCAGAGGACATTTTGCAGACAGGAAGGGACTGGCAAGCAGTATTTAATGTGATAAAAGGCAACCTGCAACCAGGACTACTCTATCCAGCAAGGCTATCATTTGGAATGGAAGGGCAGATGAAGTGCTTTCCAGACAAGGTAAAGCTAAAGGAGTGCATCATCACCAAGGCATTATTATATGAAATGTCAAAGGGACTTACTTAAGAAAAAGAATATCAAAACTATGAACACTAAAATGACAACAAACTCACAACTATCAACAACTGAATCTAAAAAATAAAAACAAAATCCAACTCAGCAAACCAGAATAGGAACAGAATCATAGGTATGGGAATCACTTCGAGGGTTATCAGCTGGGAGGTGGAAGGAGGAGAAATGGGGAAATGGTGCAGGTACTAAGAAGCATAATTGACTGATATAAAAAAAAAGGGGGGGAAGTTAAGAATAATATAGGAAAGGGTGAAGCCAAAGAACTTACATGCACGACACTGGACATGAACTAAGGGAGGTGAAATTGCTGGAGGGAAGGGAGGTACTGGGCAGAGGGGAGCAAAGGGGAAAAACATTGGAACTACTGTAACAACATAATCAATAAAACATACTTTTTAAAAAGTTTCAAAATCAAAACAGATATTATAATTTGATATATTTTATTACTTCAGTTTATAAACATCATGGCAAAGGTATTGAACTTAAACATTATTTTTCTCAATCAGAAAAACATTCTGAAGCATATGGACATATACAGCAGAATGAAATATTAAATCGTGCATTATAAAATTATACTTTTGACATATTTGTGGTGATACTGGTGTAAACAAACCTATTGTGCTTCCAGTTCTGTAAAATTATAACCCATAAAATTATGTACAGTACATAATGATAATAACAACAATGTTTCTGGCTTAAAGAATAATGATAATAAAAGAAAAATAAAATGCCTATTTGTCCCCCCAAAAAGAATGTTGTAAGCCCCGTTCACACCATCATTCTTGTTAGAAGAAACTTAATTCAGAGTAAGTAATTTTCTAATCCGGATAAGAGGGTTGGAAAACTACAATTCTTGAAAAGATAAAATTTCCAAAAATGTTTGAAGAATATGCTTGGGAATAGAGAGATTTGCTGAGAGCAGTTGGTAAACAATGAGCTCTTTAGGGTGTGAGTTAGGATAAAATTGAGAATAAAAAGAAGTATCGCTGTGGTTATGAATTAGATGTTTTTTTAATGTTCTTTGACAGATGTGAGTTAAAAGTGAAATTCCTTTTTAATTATCCTTGCCTGGTGAACTGTATGTAATGCTCAGATTCTGAGCACTGATATTTGTCAATGCATTTTCTTTAAACAGTTAGGTATCTATCAGAATACCAAGGAGGTGCAGAATAAACATTAATACCTTGCATTTTTTAAAGCTCTAACAATTCAAGCATTATCTCATATGTTAGTGAACCTTGGTTTCAGGTTTTGTATTTGCCTGTAAAAACAGAGGAGTTTCATTTTAGAACTATTAAATTCATCCTTACTAACTTTTCACACAGATTTTTTTGGAGAATTAATCAGCTGCAGTGGTTCCTGATAAAACGCTCACCTTATAATATTTTAAGCCACAGCTAGCCATTAACACTCTGAAAGATGAACTGCACATATTTCATGAAGATTTATATGAAGGGCTGATCTGAAAAATAGAGATGCTGATAGAGACTTCACCTGGACTCTAAATGAAGCAATATTTCGCCTGAATTTATTTACGACTAATGTATTGCAATTGTGAGAGGTGGTATAGAAACTTGGAACCCACAAGCATGTGAATAGAAATACGAAGGTGGTTTGTCCTTGCTGATGAGGTATTCACCACTGCTCTTGGGTATTATTCCATCTGCTATGGGTCGTCGTCGGCAGCCGTCCGTCTCGAGAGACGATGGTGTAGCTTCTTAAGAGCCCATCTGCTATGGGTAAACAGCATGATATTGCCAACAGGGGGAGCTAAAGACAGAAGACAAATGGAGCCGATTTTGTTTAGGACTGTAATTTAGCTGAACTGACAATACGTTAAATCTTAATGGCCCCTCAGAGTGAATTTAATTGATGACCCGACTTAGATATTCTCTTAGAGTATCTTTGTACTGGATTGGATGCAAACTGGGTGCTTAAGTGTGCTTCCCTGCTGTCAACAGAGTCATTGCCATCTGGAGAAGGTATCTGCTAATACGTTACTAGAATATTTTCTATTGTTGCTGCATCTGTGAAGTACTCAAGAAGTTTCTGATAAACCAAAGGGGAAAAAAAGAATGCTCTTCTCATGAAACTAAGAAGGCTTAGTAGATAAATATCACTAACACTTTGTGTTTTTAGTTTCATTTCTAGGGAGGTGAAGTTAAAAAAAAAAAGGTAATGATAGAAAAATTAATGTTTTTAGAACTGGGACTATCTGTTATACACTTACACACATGAATGATAAATAATAATTCAGGAAAAAATACTTATAAGGAAACGCAACTGAGCAATCTTGCTTGGTTTCACAACTCTGAAAGGTAATGGCAGGATGAAAAGAATTAGATTTCTGTAATTAAGAATGATCATAAAATCACTGGTCTTTCCTAATTTTAATAATCTTATTTCTGATACAGCAAAGTGAGAACAAAATATAAGACAAATTAGTTTTATCAATTTAGGCATAATACAGAGAGTTTGGGTATGTCATATTGTGACAATGTATAACAATAATAATTAAAAATGTGGTACAATGCCCAGGTCAAATTATAAGACCTCAGGATGTTCTTTTGATATGGCATTCATTCATTTATTTATTTACTTATTCATAAAGTGTTGTTTATTAAGCTTCTTTTATGGGTCAATTATTAAGTTATGTGCAAGAAAAATAAGGACTCAGAAATGTCCTCTACCTTCAAAATCTGTATAGTTTAGTATGAAGAGATAGTTATTTAAATATATAACTGCAATAAGGTTACAGATGCTAAGTTACAAATGTGCATAATATATTCAGGACAAAAAAGAAGTAGTTGAAGTGCTGATTTGTCAGTTGTGATCCATGTAGAATATATTCTGCAAAAGACATATTGGATACATATCACTTTAAGGCTCTGATTGTTGCTTAGAATTCAGAGGCCATGCCTTTTGGGAACTCACACCTTAATGGAATCACATCACCTTAGTCCAGTTTTTTATTTTTCTTTCCTTTTTTTTTTTTTTGAAAATTAAACATTTTTTATTTTAATGCTATTGTAGTCACCCCAATTTTTCCTCCTTTGTCCTCCATTCTCCAAC
This sequence comes from Furipterus horrens, assembly GCF_987537825.1. Classification (NCBI taxonomy): domain Eukaryota; kingdom Metazoa; phylum Chordata; class Mammalia; order Chiroptera; family Furipteridae; genus Furipterus; species Furipterus horrens. The sequence continues at coordinate 30,791,251 of NW_028327182.1, read as the reverse complement.
TTGCTCCCCGCTCCCACAGTCAAACCTCTCACTGTTGTTCATGGGTCACACATATATGGTTTTTCAAGTCTTCCCTGATGGCATCTTTTTGGATTGCATCCTTTGGATGATTCACTATGTCTTGAAGTCAATAGGTGCCAAACTAAACTTGTCATTTTCCTAAATATTTTTCTGCACTATCTCCATCAATTTTCTACTTTCTAAGCAGGAAGACTCAAAGTTATTTTCTCCCTCTATTAATCACGTTCACCTATTTCATGCTCTTCTATCTCTGTTATCATTACATAGTTCAGGTGGTTTTGTCATATAGCCTAAACTTGTCGACATCTCTAATATTTTTCCTTGCCAATTCTAATTTATACCAAGACCACTGCCTAATGAATTATAAGAACTTACTATTACCTTGCAGTCTCAAGTAGTGTAAATGATTTCTCTACACGTTTATGAAAAAACATCCTTAACCTATTTAAGGTACTCCATATTCCTACTCCATTCCTAGCCCACTTTTCCAGTTTGCCTCTCATTATTTCCTGGTGTTTTTGAATATTCCACCTAAAAGGGAATTACATAGCATTTTTCTACCTATCCTGCAATTTCAAGATTCTCTGCTTTTTTTTCCTTTGTCATTTATTCCACAATAAATTACTCCATAAAAAATTCTCATTTCTTTTTCTTAGATCAAAAATTCTACTGCATCTATGAAACTTTCCTTTACACAGCCCCACAGATAGTCTTCCTCAAAGTTTCATAAGATTTTGTGTGTCTGTAACATAAAAGTGATCCTTTGAGGTTTCCATGGTATAATACAGAAGCATTAGACTGAAACTTAGACCTTGAAGCTCAATTGATATGAACCTGTCACTGTTACTATTGCTTTTGTGATGGTAGTCAAATCTTATGCCATCAGTCTTAGTCATTGTAGAAGTAATAATAGACATCAATAATAATAACAACAATAATAAAATTGATAAAAATAAATAATTACCTATTTTGAAAAATGTTAAACATAAATAGAAGAACAGCAGACACATTTTAAATTTTGGTTCTAATCTTCTACAGATACAGATGGTTCTTTTAGGGTTTTTTTTTTTAACTACCATTGGAACTCTATAATAATCACTTTACATTTAAAGCAAGAATAAAGGTAAATGTGAAGAATTAATCTTTATATTTAAAAAGCACCTGAGAGATCCTTGTTCACTGAGTAGATGAATGACTGAATAAATAACGGACTTTTAGTAAGAGATAATGCATCTCTCCTAGATAACATTAGTTTGTGTATGAAAATCGCTCATTATGTAAGTATGTTTTAAATTCATTTAAGAAGAATACATAATTCAGAAGTTAGCATACTCAAAATTATGACTAATGCATTTTAAGTTTTTCAAAAAAAGACTGGCTATGTTGAGAAGAGCAAAGTTAATTTTATCGCAACTTCTCTCATAATGAATATCAAATATGGTAATAGAGAAAAACATGATAGAAATACAAACAGAATTAGAGGGATATGAGGTCATTTTTAAAAGAAAACCATAAGTAACTGTTTTTAAAAATAAATACTGAGGTCCCATTGTGACCTAAATAACTTGGTAAAAGTTAGATTATCTTCCTAAACTGATGTGTGCTTAATTATTTTACTTCTATGGTGATCTATTAGCACAACAATATAATTCATAAACAAATAAACAAGCAAAGAACAAATGAAACCTAATTGAAATAGCAGCTATATGCCCTGAGTGGTGTGGCTCAGTGGATTGGACCTCATCCTGCAAACCAAAAGGTTGATGGTTCTTCTCTCTCCCTCAGGACACATGCTTGTGTTGTCTGCCAGGACCCCTGCTGGGGGCATGAGACAGACAACTGAGCCATGTTTCTCTTGCACATCCCTCTTTCTCTTCCTCTCTTTCTCTCTCCCTCTCTCTAAAAATAAATAAATAAAATCTTTTAAAAATGAAATAGCAGCTATATCTTCATTGCCATGTCTTCAATTTCCAACTCACACTAATATCAAAATATGATAGCATATTAGAAGGGAATTAGAAAAACACATTTCACAGAGAGAAATTTTTAAATGACACACACAAACACAAAAGAAATATATAGTTCCTGTTTTTAAAAATAAAATAAAATGTTTCAATTCTAAAATAATTTGAAGTTATACTTATAGATTATTATTTTTATTTATTCAAGTGTAGTCTCCTTTTCTAGAAAGTTTACCACAGCTGAAGCAGAAGCTGAAGAACTTTAGCCTGAATTTTTACCTCAGGCCTTTTTGATCTGAGGACAACTTAGAGCTGAAGTGCCCTCTGCATGAATGCTAAAACATGCTTGGATTGAACATGCTTCCTGGTACCCATGTCAGACATATAGTCACTTAACTAACTTCAGAGCACTGGCAATTTCATTGAGTCTTTTCCCCATTCTATTCATCTTCAACACATACTTCATAGAATTATAGAATTTAGAGCCTAAAGGGAACTTCATCTAGTTCAACCCTGTTAGTTTACAGATAAATAAAATGAGATCCACGTAAATTGAGGAAACTCCCCAAGGTTTAAAAGCTTTCTATTAAGAGCACAGTGAAAACTCTGACAATCTCTCTCTCCCTCTCTCTCTAATTTTAGAATAAACATACAGTCACTCCATAGTTCTCTCTGCTGGCACTATGTAATTGATCTTCCCTGATTTTATACATAAAAATCATAAGATATAAAGTGTTCTCCATAAGACTATAAAATAATTCCATAATTCTAAATACATCCATAGATCTTATTTCAAGTTCAATCATATACGATAGTAACAGACATAAATATGGGTTTTTCTAGACTATGATGTAATTTAAAAAAGCAGACTTAAAAAGTTTTTTATTTTCAGCGAGAGGGGAAGGGAGAGAGAAAGAGAGGAAGAGAAACATCAATGTGTGGTTGCCTCTCACACCTACCCCCCAACCGGAAACCTGGTCCGCAACCCAGAAATGAGCCCTGACTGGGAGTCGAACTGCTGACCCTTTGCTTCGCAAGCCAGCACTCAATCCACGGAGCCACACCAATCACGGCAAAAGCAGACATTTTAAGTAAGCAAAAATTTAATCTGGATAAGAAATATTTGTCTATAATCCTTACAGTTTCTCAGTTTTTTTTTTTTTTTTTTTTTAACTACAGTACTTTGAAAATGTTGGAACCATTTGATAGTAATTGATGAAGATTCACATATGAGACATGTGGGGTTTTTTTTTTATTGTTGTTTTGTTTGTTTTGGCAAATTGGTGCATAATGGTGAAATTCATTTGGGAAGAAATGAGAAAATAAAAAATGAAAAAGAAAATTAAAACAGAATCACGAACAGAAGAGAAAAGTAAAATGAGCTATAAGCATGTTAGGAAGCTTTTAGCTAATGCAATTTTGTTTGGCATAAAAATACTCGCAATGTATCAGTATCTGTGATACCCAATTTTTGAGGTATTGCTTTAAGACACCAATATATTATATTTTACTATTTTTAAATATAAATACCATTTATTACATTGTGAAACTAGATACCTTAAGGAAAATAAGATATTTTACAAAGTCTCTTACTCATTAGAAATAAACTAAGCAATGGTAAACTATAACTTTAAACTATATTTTCCTTCTGAAAATCAAAATACATTCAGTTTAAAATTGTTTAGAGAAAGAATACTAAGAAACAAAAATAAAAATATAATTACAATGCATCTAAAGGTCAGTTGCAAGATATAAACAATATATATTCATAGTATATAACAATGCAATATATATGCATTTATTTCCAATTTAATAAGCATGTTTCAAATTTCTCTTTTGATATTTACAGAAATACTAAAGTAAAGTTATCAAGCAGTATTATTACTTCAAATATATGCAGAAAAAGCTACAAAAACAAATGAGTGCTATTTTTAAAAATCTTGCCCAAATTTATTGCAATGGATGGGTTTGAACTCTTTTTTTTAATGTCTTTTATTTTTTAATTATTTGTTTATTTTTTACTGTATATTTTCTATTACCATTCATTCTCCTTACACTTCTACTCAACCCCCCTTCACCTCCTGCAATCACCACACTGCTATTCAAATTCATGAGTCTTTTTTTTTCTTTTTTTCCTCAATCCATCCTACCACACAGAGCTGTCAAATGTCTGTTTCTGTTTGTTAGCTCAGTTTGTGCATTAGATTCCATGTATGAGTGAAGTCATATGGTATTTGTCTTATTTTGACTGGCTTATTTAACTTGGCATAATGTTCTCCAGATCCACAAGTGTTGTCACAAAGGGTAAAATTTTCTTCTTTTTTATTGCAGCATGCTATTCCTTTGTGTAAATATACCATAGTTATTTTATCCACTCATCTACTGATGAACATTTGGGTTGCTTCCAAATCTTGGTGATGGTGTATAATGCTGCAACATACATAGAGGTGCTTATGCTCCTTTGAATTAGTGTTTTGGGTTCCTTCAGATAGATTCCCAGAGGTGGAATCACTGGGTCAAAAGGCAGTTCCATTTTTAATGTTTTGAGTTATCTCCATACAGCTTTCCACAGTGGCTGCACCAATCTGCATTCCCACCAACAGTACAAAAAGGTTCCCATTTCTCCACATCCTCACCAGCTGTTGTTGTTTGTTGATTTATTGATGATAACCATTCTGACTGGTGTGAAGTGATAGCTCATTGTGGTTTTAATTTGCATTTCTCTGAAGATCGGTGATGTTCAGCATCTTTTCATATGTCTATTGGCTCTCTGTATATACTCTTTGGAGAAGTGTCTATTCAGGCCTTTTGCCCATTTTTAATTACATATTTTCTGTGTGTGTGTTTAGTTTTATAAGTTATTTATACAGTTTGGATATAATATATCAGCTAATATGCTCTCCCATTCAATATCTTGTCTTTTTATTTTGTTTTATTTTATTTTACTTGCTGATAATTTTCTTTGTTGTGGAAATTCTTTTTAGTTTGATGTAGTCAATTAATATTTGGGAGAGGAAACAAGCCTATACAATGGGCTAAAGATAGTTTATTCAATAAATAATGTTGTGAAAATTGGACAGATACATGCAGAAAAATGAAACTAGATCACCTTGTTACACCACACACAAGAATAAATTCAAAATGGATTAAAGACATAAATGTTACATCCAAAACCATAGAAATCACGGAAGGAAAAAAACAGCAGTAAATCTTGGACATTGCTCATAGTGATATTTTTTTCTGATATATCTCCTCAAGCAAGGGAAACAAAAGAAAATCTCAACATGTGGGACTACATGAGTGCTACTCTTTATTTATGGACTGTAATCTCACCACTTCTCGGTTTCCCTGCAGGCCATGTGGGCCATTCACAAGTCCTGGCAGCCTCTTGTTCATTACCTAATGAAGCGCTTCTAGGCTTCTCCATCTGTATGTTTATACAGGCTGTTCTTAATCTGTTAGAACCTTTTATTTTTACATTTTGAATTACTTTATTTGATTTTTTCCATTTTTTAATTAAGAAATTAACCTCTGGACAAATTTTTAAATCCCATTGAAAGTAATCACTATTATGGAATCTTTTTAGAAAGCTGAAAATGAGATCAAACAGTGAGAGAGCATTCATTAAATTCAGGGTATTGTAAATTGTATTTCACAGTCCTTATGCCTTTTTTTCAATTAGTAAAACTGATCAAAATAATTTTTTGGTTTTAACATTGTCATAGCTTTATTCAAAATAGAATTGCACAAAGGTATTCACTTCAGAGGCTTTTAAGGAGAGTTTTGGGGAACACAACTATATACATACTGCCATACAAAGAGTATTAAAATGGGACCAAATACTTGTACAAAATATAACGTCCACCCTTACTTAATTGCATGAAAATATCATCCAAAAACCTAAATAAGTTTTTAAAAAGTTATTTGGAGGTTCTTAAGTGTTGTTTTTAAGCCAATAACTAATTTTAATTGCACAATAACATTATTGATAAGAAAGTCAACATATAGATTTAATTTCAAAACTAAGTATTTTATAATTCGGTATACTATATCATGAGAATTTTTAGGGACTAAAATCATTTTTTGAAGTACAGGGACTACTTGGCACTACATGGTTTGAAAACCATTGATTTAGTTGAATCCAGTGGAATACTACTTCTCAAACTATCTGTGATAAAACACTGATTTGTTTTAGCTTTATTTTGTTTGCTTTTTCAGTCTAATGGTCTAATGTTCTTGTAGAATAAAGTTAAAATAACTAGAAAAATCAATAAACAATATATATAATTTAAGTTCTCAATTTTCTAAATATTAGCTATAATAAACCCTACATAATGTTTAAATAAGTAAGTTATATAAGCATTACAAAGTTAAAATATAATTTAAAAAATTATTGTAAGTATGTCAATGGATGAATAATTTAGAAAATCATTTATTATATACATAATATTATTCTGTGAGGAGTAAAGTTTATGCATATTGAATGTCTATATGCTTATATTAATCAAACACTTGTATATGTTAAAATTAAAGTTTTGACACAATAAATGAGCTTGTTTTATTCCTTGTTAATTATTTTAGGATAGAGTAATGACAATGCTACTTAAAGGGCTAATGTAAAATGAAACGTTTTCTATGATTTCTAATAACTCTCATAGTAGAGAAATCCATCAGGTGGGAATGTAATTAAAAAATTCAAAGCAATGCAGAGAAAATATATTCATTTTTAATTGTTTTTCTTGATATCATGTTTGTTTTTTAAAGTATATTTTATTAAGTATGCTGTTAGAGTTCTCCCTATTTTTTTCCCTTTGCCCCACTCCTCCTGGTACACCCCTTCTCTCCAGAAATCCCCTCCCCCTTAGTTCATGTCCATGGGTCCTGCAAGTAAGTTATTTGGCTCCACCCTTTCCTATACTATTCTTAACATCTCCTTGTCTGTTTTGTTCCTACCAATTATATTTCTTGATTCCTGTACTATTTCCCCTTTCTTCCCCTTGCCCTTCCCAGCTGATAACCATCCAAATAATCCCCACACCTATGATTCTGTTCCTGTTCTGGTCATTTGCTTAGTTTTTTGTTTTTTAGATTCAGTTGTTGATAGTTGTTAGTTTGTTGTCATTTTAATGTTCATAGTTTTGATATTCTTTTTCTTAAATAAGTCCCTTTAACATTTCATAATATAATGGCTTGGTGATGATGAACTCCCTTAGCTTTTCCTTGTCTGGGAAGCACTTAATCTACCCTTTCATTCTAAATGATAGCTTCACTGGATAGAGTAATCTTGGTTGTAGATCCTTTCTTTTCATCACTTTGAATACTTCTTGCCAGCCCCTTCTTTCCTGCAAAGTTTCTTCTGAGAAATCAGATGATAATTTTATGGAAACTTTTTTTGTGCGTAACTCTTCTTTTTACTTTCTGCTTTTAAGATTCTCTATCTTTAACCTTTGGAATTTTAATTATGATGTGTCTGGTGTGGTCCTTTTTGGGTCCAATTTGTTTGTGACTCTCTGTGCTTCCTGGACTTGTATGTCTATTTCTTTTGCCAAAGAAAGGAAGTTTTCTTTCATTATTTTTTCAAATAAATTTTCAATATATTGCTCTTCCTTTTCTCATTCTGTCAGCCTTAGGATTAGGATGTTGGTTCTGTTGAAAGTTGTCCCAGAGGTTCCTAGTCCTCTCCTCATTCCCCCCCCCAATTCTTCTTTCTTTTTTCTGTTACAGGTGAATCTTTATTTCTTCCTTTTGTTCCAAACTGTTGATTTGAATCCCAGGGCTTCCTTCCCATCACTGTTGGTTCTCTGTATATATATTCTTGTACTTTGTATAACTTTCACTTCTTCCTTTATTTGTGGCTGTAACCAATCATTTCTGTGAGCATCCTGATCACTAGTGTTTTGAACTTTGCATCTGATAGGTTGGCTATCTCCTTTTCATTTAGTTCTTTTTCTGGGGTTTTGTTCTGTTCCTTCATCTGGGTCATATTTATTTGCCTCCTTATTTTGGCAAACTCCTTGTGTTTGTTTCTGTGTATTGGGTAGAACTGCTTTGTCTCCATGTCTAGGTAGTGTGGCCTAATGTAATAGGTGTCCCATAGGGCCCAGTGGGATGGCCTCCCCTCTCACCCATACTAGGTACTCGAGGTGCACTCTTTGCATGGGCTAAGTACACCCTCTTCTTGTGATTGAGCCTTGGTTGCTGTTGGTATATCAATGGGAGGGATTTATACAGGCCATTCATCTGAAAGGACAGGTTGTGATCACTGACCACCAACCACTGCCCTCTGTGGAGGATCAGCTTTGCAGGGGCAGGGTTGGTGGTGCTCCGATGTGGTCTTTATCTCTCCACTGGTTGTGCTGGCCCTGGGGTTTCCTGAGTGGTGCAGGCCAGGTCAGTCCCTACCTGCTTTTTTGCCCAGAACAACCCTGCCTGATCTATAAAGCAGTCGGAGATGGCTACTACTAGTGCTGGGCTTGGAGAGTCCCAGGTGAAGCCAAACTGTGAATCTAAGCTAGCTGCTGCTAGTGCTGGACCTAGACCTCACTGAGGCCAGCTGTTGCTTGTTTGATAGGATTAGGAAGTTGTGACACATGAGCCAAGATGACCATTCATGTAGAAAAACAGATTGAGTGGGCCTGTAGGTTGGGTGAGACAGAGTCTTCGGGGATCTCCAAGGTGGGACAAACAGTATTAGCCAGATTGATGGAGTCTCACATATGGCACCAGCCCACCAGTTCTGTGGGGGGTGTGGGTTTAGAAAAGAGACAATGGCCTCTGCTAACCTTGGTGCCAGACCCTTCAGTTTCTCCCTGTATGGCAATGACGCCTTTCAAACTGCTATCCTGGTGCTGGAGCTCAGGGGGAGTGAGTCTGAGTAGATGAGTCTGTATGTGGGTTCTTTAAGAGCAACTGCTTGGGGCTCCAGCAGTTTCTTCCACTGATTCAATCCCCATTGATTTTTGCAGCCAGAAGTTGTGGAGACTTATCTTCCTGACACTGGAACCCTGTGCTGGAGGTCCGGTGTGGGGCTGGGATTCCTCAGTCCTGAGATATCATTCCTGAATTTTTATCCACCGCATGTGAGTGAGGGACCAGCTTGTTCTGCATCTGCGCCCCTCTTACTGGTCTCAATTTATGTTTTTTCTTTACTTCTGTAGTTTTCAGACTTCCATTCAACTCGATTTCTGATGGTTCTGGCTGATGGTTGTTCTATATTTTAGCTGTAATTTTTTTTGTGTGGTTTTGTGAAGAGGCGAGCCATGTGTGCTTAAACTGCCATCTTGACAGGAACCCCCTCATTTTTAAATTTATACAAAATAAAGCAGGTAATATAATTTCAAATATTTATTTAATTATTTTTAAATTATTTTTATTGTTTATGCTGTCACAGTTGTTCTTCCTTTTTCTCACTTTCCCCACCTCCACCCAGCCTACCCTTTCCCTCCTTAGGTCAGTCCCCATGTTGTTGTCTCTGTCCATGGCTTGCTCCTGAATGTCCTTTGGTTTATCTCATCAGCACCTTTCACTCATCTTCCCCACTTCCATTTTGACAGCTGTATGTTTCATGTATCTAAATTTCTGTTACTATTTTTTTTGTTAGTTTATTATGTTCATAATATTCCACATATAAGTGAGATTATGTGGTATTTGTCTTTCACTGACTGGCTTAATTCACTTAGCATAATACTCTCTAGGTTCACCCATGCTGTTGCAACATGTAAAAATTTCTTTTCTCTTACTACTGCATCATATTTCATGTGTACATATACCACAACTTTTTTATTCACTCATTTACTGATGGGCACTTCAACTGTTTCCAAATCTTGACTATTGTAAATAATGCTGTTAAGAACATAGGGGTGCTTATATACAGTACTTTCAATTTAGTGTGTTGGGTTTCTTTGGATAAATTTCCAGAAGTGGAATCACTGAGTCATAAGGTAGTTTCATTTTTAATTTTCTGAGGTATCTCCATGCTGCTTTCCACAGTGGCTACACTACTCTGCATTCCCAACAATAGAGTAATAGGGTTCCCTTCTCTCCACATCCTCACAAACACGTGTTGTTTGTTAATTTATTGATGGTAGACCTTCTGACAGGTGATACTTCATTATGGTTTTAATTTGTATTTCTCTGATGATTAATAATGTTAAGCATCTTTTCATAAGTCTATGGGTCCACTGTATTGTCCTCTTTGAAGACATGTCTATTTAGGTCTTTGCCCATTTCTTAATTGGGTTGATTATCTTCCTGACGTAGAGTTGCATTAGTTATTTTTATACTTTGGGGATTACCCCCTTATCAGATGTGTCATTGGTGAAAGTGTTCTCCCATACAGTGGGTTTCTTATTCATCTGGCTGATGGTTTGTCTGTTTTGCAGAAGTTTTTAATAGTCCCATTTGTTAGTTTTCTCTTTTGTTTCTAGTACCTTAGGAGATATATCAGCAAAAATATTGCTGCATGGGATATCTGAGATTTTACTGTTTATGTTTTCTTCCAGGAATTTTTATGGTTTTATGACTTACATTTAACTCTTTTATCCACTTTCCATTTATTTTTGTTTATGGCTTAACTTGGTGGTCTAGTTTCACAGTTTTCCCAACACCATATATTGAAGAAATTATCTTTGCTCCATTGCATGCTCTTGCCACCTTTGTCAATATCAATTGATCCTACAGGTTTGAATTGATTCTTGGGCTCTCTGTTCTTTTCCATGGACTGATGTCTGTTCTTATGCTACTACCAGGCTGTTTATATTACAGTGATCTTATAGTATAGTTTGATATCAGGCATTGTGATACCTCCAGTTTTGTTCTTATTCTGCAAGATTGCTGAGGCTATTTAGGGTCTTATTTGGTTCCCTATAAAATTTTGGAATATTTTTTCTAGTTCTGTGAAATATGCAGTTTGTATTTTAATAAGGATTGCATTGCATATATAGATTGCTTTGGGGAGAATGGACATTTTAATGATGATAATTCTTCTAATCCATGAATATGGTATATGCTTTCATTTATTTGTATCTTCTTCAATTTAATTCTTCAGTGCCCTATAGTTTTCCAAAGCAGGTCTTTTACCTCCTTGGCTAAATGTATTCCAAGGTACCTTATTTTTTAAAAATTTCTCTTTCCGATAGCTCATTTTTGGTGTATAAAAATGCTCTATATTTCTGGGTAGTAATTTTGTATCTTGCTACTTTGTCAAATGCATTGATTAGATCCAGTAGGGTTTTTTTTTTTTTTTTTGTGGCGTCTTTAGTGTTCTCTGTGTATATTATCATGTCATCTACAAAAACTAAGAGCTTTACTTTCTCTTTTCCAATTGTCTTTAACAAGTGATAGTCAAATTATTAAAAAGGCTGATTTAAGCATCTGCAATGGTGACTTCAACCTTGACTCCTGACTCAGTACTGATGGAAGTAATCTGCTTAAAAATCTCAGAAGTGCTGTGCAAGTCAATGAGTCATGTGTGAATCCTCATCTGAAATTGACCCCAAGTGTTAGAACCCTCCCCACAAGGAGTTTTTTTATAGTGTTTCTCAGTGTCTTGGGAGGCATCCAAACAGGTCCTTTCACTTTGAGATATTTTTTCCTTTGCTTTCTGATCAAGTCAGCACACACCTTCTCCAAAGACTTTATATTCTAGCTGGTTAGAGTAATTCTAATTTGGTGAATCACCACCTCTGGTCCCACAGGTGTATTTCCAGTATCTTTAAAACCCATTGCTGTAGCACGGCTTTCTGACCAATGTGTTCCTTGGTGAAAGTATGTCAGGGAGCAGGAATAGGCTGGACAGTGGTGAGCTGCAATCACAACAGTGTCTTTCTCTAAAGGGCAATTTGGATGCCAACTGAGTCACTGTCTGGGACTTTGCATAAAACTTCCCCATGGAATGAAATGTCTCTTAAAGTTGGTTGCAACCTGTAGGTGCCTCTGAAAGACCTGGGTGCGGCAACCTGGTTCCTTTAGCAGTCTGAGCCCCTTTCCTGAACTTTCCAGGATGGTGCTGCAACAGTGGAAATGCTGCTCACTGTGAGTGTTCAGCCTGGGTCTCACAAGCTTTAATTCTGTGATAGTTAAAAAAGCACTAGCATAAATACAAAAATATGGCCCTAGAAGTTATGACAACACAAAGGTGAGCTTAGACTGAAGCTGTGATTACAAAAAGCAGAGGAGTGAGATAAAAAAAGTAATTGAGTCCAGTCATATCCCCTTGGCCTTCATAGGTTCTTATCTATGCCAAAGCCACTGAGAAGCCTGCAAGCCAGCAGCGAGCCAATACAATGTGGAAAGCATTGATGGCCAACTGGTGCCTTCACCTTGGATGCGGGGCTTGCCAAAAGCACTACTGAAGATAAAATGTTTGGGATCCTGAAGGGAGGTATGGATGGAGGCTTGTCTATCTTTCATATTACCAAATTGTTCCCTGGTTATGTTTTTTTTTTTTAAAGGAATTAAATGTGGAAGTACATTGGAAGTACTTCATGGGTGAGAACATTGCAGATTGTATGCATTGCTTAATGGAAGAAAATAAAGATGCTTACAAGAAACAATTATCTCAATACATAAAGAAACATATAACTCCAGATATGATGCAGGAGATGTATTAGAAAAGCCATGCAGCTATACAAGAGAATCCAGTCTACGGGAAGAACCTAAGAATAAAGCATAAAAGAAAAGGCATAGGCAGCAAAATCTTGGACATTGCTCATAACAATATTTGATTGGATATATCTCCTCAGGCAAGGGAGACAAAAGAAAAAATTAAAAAATGGGACTACATCAAACTAAAAATGTTTTGCATAGCAAAGGAAAACATCAGAAAAATAAAAAGGCTACCCACAGAATGAGAGAACATATTCACTGGTATATCTGACAAGGGGTTAATATCCAAAATTTATCAAGAACTTACAAAACTCAACACCAAAAAAACCAAACAACCCAATTTAAAAATAGGCAAAGGACCTGAAAAGACACTTCTCCAAAGAGGACATACAGATGGCCAATAGACATATGAAAAGATGCTCAATGTCACTAATCATCAGAGAAATGCAACTTAAAACCACAATAAGATATCACCTCACACCTGTTAGAATCACCATCATCAATAAATCAACAAACAAATGCTGGTGAGATGAGAAGGAAGGGGAACTCTCTTGCAATGTTCGTGGAAATTTGCCTGGTGCAGCCACTGTGGAAAGCAGTATGAAGATATCTCAAAAAATTAAAAATGGATCTGCCTTTTGACCCAGTGATCCCACTTCTGGGAATATATCCAAAGAAACTTAAATTATTTTAATGAAGAAAAAATGCCATATTTTTGGCAATAAATGAAATATTGTAATATTAAAAGTCACTATAGTTTTAGATCCATAATATAAAAATGTTTTGGGGATGATAGAGTAAGTACAAAATTTTAAGAAGAGGGAGGGTGATGGTACGATAGATGACTGTTCAGAAGGGAACTCATATTGGAAACATCTTACGAGGCTCTTTTCTATAATGCATATGCTTGCTTACTATTTCACTTTGTAGATCTTAATGCAGCCATAGGAAAATAGGATGGAAGTAGAAAATGAGAAAGAGACATGCATGAATTAGAAATCTTGTATATGACATTTTCTTACATGTAAAAGTTTTAAATTATTGAACTATTTATAAGCATATGTCAGAGACATTGCTGATTTGGTTCCAGACCATCACAATAAAGCGAATATCACAATAAAACAAGTCACAGGATGATATATTTTGGTCTCCCACTTCATATAAAAGTATGTTCAAACTACACTGTAGTCTAATAAGTGTGCAATAGCATTGTGTCCAAAAAGACAATGTGTATGCCTTAATTTAAAAATCCCTTGCTGCTAAAAAATCGCTAACCATCAAGTCAGCCTTCAGCAATTCATAATCTTTTTGCTGCCACATGTCTTGTCTCAATGCTGATGGCTGCTGACTTACTAGGCTGGTGGTTGCTGAAGGTTGGGGTAGCTGTGGTAATTTCTTAAAGTAGGACAATAAGGAAACTTACTGCATCGATGAACTCTTCTATTGTGTAGTGTAGTCACCTTCATAGATCTCCTGGGTAACTTGCTGCAGCTTCTACATCAGCACTCGCGGCTTCACTTTGCACTTTTATATTATGAGAACAACTTCTTTATGTAAACCTCATGAACCAACCTTTGTTAGTTTCATTCCCTCCCCTCCCCCACAACTTCCTTACCTCTCTTAGCCTTCATAGAACTAAGGAGAGGTAGGACCTGCTCTGGATTAGGTTTTGGCTTAAGGAAATCTTATGGTTGGTTTGGTCTTCTATCCAGACCACTAAAACTTTCTCCATATCAGCAATAAGGCTCTTTCTCTTTTAAAATCATATCTGTGCTCACTGGAGTAGCACCTTTAATTTCCTTCAAGAACTTTTCTTTTTACATCCATAACTTGGCTTTTTGGTGTAAGAGGCCTGGCTTTCAGCCTATCTTGGCTTTGGACATGCCTTTCTCACTAAGTTAATCATTTCTATCTTTTGATTTAGAGTGAGAGATGTGTGACTCCCCCTTTTACTTGAATGCTTAGAGGCCACTGTGGACTTATTAACTGACCTACTTTCAATACTGTTGTGGGAGGTCTGAGGAGAAGAGAGACAAGAAAGCAGCTAGTCAGTGGAACAGTCAGAACATGCACATTTATCAGTTAAGTTTGCTGTCTTATACACATGGTGGTTCACGACACTTTAAAACATTCACAATGATAATATTAAGCATCACTGATCACAGATCATCATAATAAACAATAATAATGAAAAAGTTTTAAATACTATGAGAATTACCAAAATGTGACACAAGTGAGCAAATGCGCTTGGAAAAAATGGGGCCAATAGAATTGCTCAACCTGGTAAAAATTCAGTATCTGGAAAGTGAAATTTAAAAATGTGGAATTAACTTATGATACGTAACACATAGTCTAATTTCATAAAAAATCATTATTACTTTGTTTTACAAATAACAAATATATGGCCTTTCTCTAAATATAGTACAATGGATAATCTGTATTACTTAGTAGATGTGTGTGTGTGTGTGTGTGTGTGTGTGTGTGTACATGTGTGGTTATCTATTATCATACTTCATGATAATAGACTTTTGATAATTACCCAGCTTGACATTTGTTATAATAATTATGAATAGATGAAAATTAAACTAAATCTAAAATTTATCATAGCCAATACCAAATTTGCTGATGCACTATTACAATATTATAATTCTCTTTGTTCATCATATTTTATATATTGTGTACTGATTAAAGTTACCTTCTCTTAGTTTGTTTCATAGACTATATGGCTTCAGCAAATTAAATCCACAAACCTCTGCTGTCGATTTAATGGATAGCTAACATTGCTTCACAATTTGAAATTTGCTCAGTTAAGGTAGAATGTGAGGTAAGGAATGATGAGTTTTTAGATTATTTGTTGACAAAAATAAACATGCTAGAAATGAATCTGGTGCACTTATCAACAGTATTCAACTGATGTATAATCAAATTTAGGCCATCAGAAAAGATACTGAAGTCTTTAGTAAATAAATTGAACTCAACAGTTCCCTATATACACTGCTTGAAATGTATCAAGATAGACATGGCATTAAAACATAAATGTTATTCTCTTAAATTTGACTATATTCTACTTTCTCAAGTGTGTAAAGCTAGAATATAAATTGTCATTCTCTAACTAAATCAGTGCATTAGGGCAATACAAAAGCTAATAATAAAATTGTTCACAAAGATGATCTACATTTTGGTAATATGAAACACTTGGTCATTCAATACATTGTCTAATATATATTTTATTGAAAACTACATGAATAAAACAAAGAAGTCAAAGCACTTTATTTCTTCACTCATTAATTTACAAAGAATAATCAGTTGTTATTCATATATAGAAATAATCTATCTGACTTCATCATCTGTACTAGTGATTTGGCCTTTAAGTTCATGATTTTTTAAGTGTATTTTGCAGGACAAAAAATGTTTTCATCATTTACTACAACTCCTTTAATCATTATAAGCTATAATTCAGATATGTGCTTTTTAGTTAATTTATATTATCAATATTAAAACCTTCTCTATTTTGTTAATCTTGTTGAAGAGACTGATTTAGAGGAAGTAAAAATGTCTCCAGTGTAAAGTGGCAGAGATATCTATACAAAATAGCATTAGTTAGTTTATGCTCTATTAAGTATTTCAATTTAGATATTTCACTAAATTTAAGGAAGTTTGTAAGCCATACTTCATTAAAATTCATAATCCTGGCAAAATATACATTCTTCCCTAATTTTGTGATTTAGAATGAGCTATTGTAAAAATCTAAGGAGATGATTACTTTTCTTTACTTCAACATGATTAAAACATTCTGTAATTACACAATGCTTTGGAATGAAAATGGATTCTAAAATATTAAATGTGATTTGGCAGGTGAAATATAGACTATCAAGGCAGCAAGTATAGATTAGTAATGGGTTTTGAGTCCATTTCTTAAGTATTAACAATCTTCCATATAACTTAGGACATCTGGTCTTAGACATACTATTATCCTCCAAGGAAAGATACTTCTGGAGAGAAAATAAAGTAAAAACAAGGAAAACTGATCAATTTACTCTGATAGGGAGTAGAATACAGAGTGTAGGCCCGTGAGCCAGGCTCTGCAAGAAAAATAATCAGTCAATCACCCCTAGACTTTGCATCTTGGCAAGGTTATCCCAGCACGGTTAGAAAAAGACAGGGAGTCCATCAGAAAGATTGGGCAATATTGCAGAAATTAGTAGAAGATAGAAAACAGGCTTCTTAGTGGATAGAAAGGCTGTATTTAAGATGATAACTCAATTTTAGGCTTCACCTACTATGGAAACTGTCTGTAGATCCTCCAGGGTTGGTCGAAAATCTAGACAGGCACAAATTAAGAGTCAGGGGCTGCAAACCCTGTCCTCAGCCTAATTACTTCAGTAACAAAAGCTGCTACACACAGTATTACAAAGCGGCAACAGCAGGTCATAACTCATTAGATCAATATAAACTAATATGGCTATGAAAGGTTGTTTTGGTTTGTTTTTATTTTGGAAACTTTGGGAAATGTGTTTAGTGCAACAGAATCAGAAAGAGTTAAATATCCTAATACACACAATCTTACATAATTTTAGATTTATTAGTTAAGGCTTATAATTACAAAGGATGGCCAGGCTAGGACTGATCGACTGTCCTCTTTTCCCCGGTAAAGGTGAGATGTTACAGTATGCAAACTTATTTTACTTTATCTTCTTTGCAATTCTTTCTTTTTTAATTCTTGCCCTCCCCCCACTTTTTACCACTATCTCCTTTGACATATGGTCCTTTATGCAAATTTTTTTTCTTTCTAAATATTTGGAATATCTTAGACTTTGACATTGTTTTGATTAATGAGCTCTTTGTTGTTCATTCTGGTTAGATCTTGCTGAACAAAAATGTCCTTTTCTTAACTTCAGCAATGACTCCTTATTCTTTAGATTGCCAATGAGGCACTCACACATGATACTGTACAAGTTCTCAGAAGCCTTTATTAAACAGAGCTTCAGAACCCTGGGCTTCTATTCAACAATTCTTTTGTTTTTGTCAATAAGAACATTTTGCTAAGTAGCCCAAATTCATAAATAAATTTACTATTTTTATTTGAACCAATTTACACAATAAAGTTGGTCTTTAAATTTAACATTGTAGTCATCATTACAAGGAATACACTATTACCTGACAATATCCCTAATTCACATGCCTCATATTTATTTATTCTGCTCATTATTTCTCTAATGCCTTTCTATCTTTAATCACCATATTTAATAAAGGAATTTAGTGTAATTCCTTACTGTGTCACATTGTATTTTGAATACATTAAATATAATATATGCTTTACAATTAGCCATATTTGAAGTTCTTGTTTGGGTAAGTTGGAGGAAGTCACTTTAATATCTCTATGACAGGAATTTACCTAGCTTATTCAAAAAGAAGGGAACATAAATATGTAAACACATTGAGATGTGCATATTACCTCCTTTTGTAACCTGATGGAGACATGTTCAAATTTCATTTTATATTTACCAGTTGAACAAAGGGTGTTTTTTATATTATTTTTCAGTTTCTATATATGTTCACATTATTAATATTAATTATTCTCTAACAAACTAGAACTTCCTTAGTAATTGTCAATGTTTTATTCTGAGATTGCATATCAATGCATTTATTCTGCATGTTACTTTATCTATAGATATTGCTATAGTCAAATTTGATCAAGAAACCATGTTATCAATTG
Source organism: Furipterus horrens (assembly GCF_987537825.1). Classification (NCBI taxonomy): domain Eukaryota; kingdom Metazoa; phylum Chordata; class Mammalia; order Chiroptera; family Furipteridae; genus Furipterus; species Furipterus horrens. The sequence continues at coordinate 30,772,948 of NW_028327182.1, read as the reverse complement.
TTCAGGTGGCCAATCGAACTGAAGTATTGTCTTATGGACATAATCAATACATTTTCCACTGAAATGTTGCAATATTATGACTCTGATCTAAAGGCAATTTAAATGTAAACAAAAGAGTTGGTACTACTTCAACTAGAATCTGTCAATTACCTTGATATTTGTTATGTAAATATATTTCTGATATAATATCACTTCTATGAAAAAAACTGCTATTTATTTTCATACTTCATTTTAAATGTAAAGCATTAACTTTCTTGTAAGCAATCATTACTACAGAAAGAACATTGGGAAACATATTGGGAATTAACATAATTATATCAAGAGTTCCCTAGTGGTCAAAAGCATTAGTACCCAAATTACATTATGAATATGCAAATTCAGTATTTTTGATTTAGGTCATTTGTCACTGGTATCAGAAATTGCAAGTCACTGCTGCTGTATAAACTTTTGAAAGAGCTTTCGATGACTGGGATTTAAATCAAAAGGACCTTCTGATTCATCAACAATCTATCAAAAATGTATAAAATCAAATGATAGGCAAATGTCTTCTATGATCTAATTTTGATTAAGCACCAATACAGATTTTCGTTTTCCATTCACATTATGTTTTGGAGTGCTATAAATGCACTGAATGGAACACAGTTCTTCTGAATGTGGTTTGATCAAAAGAAATTATACTTGGGTGAAATATGAATTCAGAATCAAACTTACATTCTGTTTGCTCACTTAGTTAATGTATATTCCTCTATGGTGGAAAAATTATTACTTTTTAACTCTGAGTTCAGATAATTAATTTATTATTTTTTATCTGTGAGTTCAGATATTCAACTTGAAGGTGGATTTGTATAGCATGCAAACACTTGTACAGGACATAAAATTAGAACAGCTCATGAGAGCAAACATGGTGTTGTTATATGCTTATCACATACCATGACAAATAGGTGCAGCTCAATGAATTAGACATTAGAATGTTATTTTGTAGTGTGCTTTAATCACTCTAGTAAAAGCATGGTTGCTGTTAGTTGCATGGTAAATCTCGTCTGACTAAGGTTACTTCATCCAAACACAAATATTATAGTACATAAATTTAAAATAATAAATGCTAAAAACTTTTCAAAATTAATGAAGTAAAACATTTGCTATAAAAATAATGCCAATTCAGGAATTTTCCTGCTTCATGACTTTGTCAAATTATATGACCTTTATGAGGCTATTTATAGGATGATTAGAAGAATGAAATAATACTACTTATATTAAGCACTTTTCATCATTCTTGGTATACAAAAAATACCCCAAAACAACTTAGAAAATAAATTCATTGTTGTAAAACTATAGGACTTTTGTTTTGAAAGTATCCCGCCAATCTCACTTTCTATCAATGTCCTCCTCATTCACTTAGACTAGATGCCCTTGTCTTTCGGACACTTCAAGCATTCATGTTCCATGGGAACTTTGCACTCATTATTGTGCCCTGATATAGCCACATGGCTCACTTTCTCACTCCCTTCAGAATTTTGCCAAATCATATTATAGCAATGAGGGCTCCCTTGACTACCTTATATACCCTAATTAGAAACACTATATAAAATAGAAATATCTCCATTCCTGGCACTTATAATCTCCCTTACCTTATTTTTTTAACTTTAGAAATTTACACCATTTAGCTTATAATACACTAACTTATGTCATTCATTTATTATCCTATTCTCTCACCACCTATTCCAACTAGAATATAAGCTCTATGTGACTAAGAAAATCATCTCTTTTCTTCAAAGCATTGTCCCCAATACCTATGAAAGTGTTTGTGCAAATCAATAAATTATTTTGAATAAATTAAGAATAAATACAATATCAATATTTAAATATCAAACATGGTTTAATATGCTATTTAATATTATCTAGTTCATATATTTTATTTTTATTTTTAAGTATACTTTATTTATTATGTTGTTATAGTAGTCCCAATTTTTTTTCCCTTTGCTCTCCTCTGCCCAGTACAACCCTTCCCTCCAGCAATTCTATCCCCATTAGTTCATGTCCAGGGGTCATGCATATAAGTTCTTTGGCTTCACCCTTTTTTATATTATTCTTAACTTCCCCCTACCTATTTTGTACCAACCAATTATGCTTCTTAATCCCTGCACCATTTCCCTATTTCTCGCCTTTCACCCTCCCAGCTGATAACCCTCCAAATGATCCCCATACCTATTATTCTGTTCCTATTCTGGTTTGCTTAGTAGATTTTGTTTTTATTTTTAGGATTCAGTTGTTGATGGTTGCAACTTTGTTGTCATTTCAGTGTTCATAATTTTGATCTTTTCCTTAAATAAGTCCCTTTGACATTTGATATAATAATGGCTTGGTGATGATGAGCTGCTTTAGCTTTACCTTGTCTAGGAAGCACTTCATCTACCCCTTCCATTCTAAATTATAGCTTTTCTGGATAGAGTAATTTTGGTTGTAAGTTCTTGATTTTTATCACATTGAATACTGCTTGCCAGTCCCTTCTTGCCTGCAAAGTTTCTTTTGAGAATCAGCTGAGAATTTTATAGGCACCCCTTTGTAGGTAACTCTCTGCTTTTCTCTTGCTGCTTTTAAGATTCTCTCTTTATCTTTAACCTTTAGCTTTTTAATTATGATATGCCTTGGTGTGGTCCATTTTGGGTCTAGCCTGTTTGGGACTCTCTGTGCTTCCTGAACTTGTATGTCTATTTCCTTCACCAAATTTGGGGAATTTTTCTTCATTATTTTCTCACATAAGTTTTCAATTTCTTGCTCTTCCTCTTCTCCTTTGGACATCCCTATGGTTTCGATGTTGGCACATTTAAAATTGTCCCAGAGGTTCCTAAGCCGCTCTTCATTTTTTTTCAATTTTTGTTTCCTCATTCTGTACTGGTAGATTGTTTTTTTCTTCCTTATATTTCAAATCATTGATCTGAACCCCAGTTTCCTTCCTTTCCCCATTGATTTTGTCTGAATTTTCCTTTGTTTCATTTAGCCTAGCCTTCACTTCTTTCTTTATGTGTTTGCCACACTTAAGCATATCAGTCAAGCCTGTGAATGTCTTTATCACCAGTGTTTTGAATTCTGCATCTGTTAGGTTGGCTATATCCTCATCACTTAGTTCTCCCACAGGAACCTTGATCTGTCCCCCCTTTTGGGCCATACTTTTCTGTCTTCTCATCTTGACAGGCTCCTGTGTTTGCTTGCCTCTGTCTTAGGTAGAGCTGTCGCTCCTGTTATGTTGTAAGGGGCGGAGCCCTAGGTATTCATCAGTACAGGGTGACCTGTTTCACCACATTGTGGCCTTGTATGGGGGGAAGGAGTCTAAGGGGGAAAAATGCTGCTTGCTCAGCACTCGCTCCTGTTTCAGGAACTTCTTCACTTTGTATGGGACTGGCACCTCTTTAACTGTTGCCCTGGCTGTCATTCCCAGAGTGGGTGGATCTGCAGACATTCTAGGACTGTGGGGGTCTTTAAACAAGTGCACTCTGCTGAGAGACCAGCAGTTTCTTTGTCTGCCCCTACCGCCACTGGTTTGCACAGTCAAAAGCAATGAGGCTTTATTTTCCCTTGCGCTGGGACCCTGAGCTGAACAGTCTGGTCTGGTGCTGGAGTTAGTGCTAAGAGTGCTCCCCAGATGTCCCACCTTATTTTTTAAAACATGTGACTGATCTTTCTGCTGGCCTGCCACTGCCGCCACTCCTGCTGCCACCATAACATGTCTTCTCCACCACGGATCCGTCCCTCCTACCTGTCTGCATGAGTATTTCTTCTTTATATCTTTGTTGGACTTCTATGCAGCTCAATTTTCTGGAACTTCTAGTTGTCTCTAGTTTTGAGGTAGTTGTATTCCTTCTTAGTTGTGGAGGGAGACGCAGCATGTCTGTCCAGGCCTCCATCTTGGCTAGAAGTAGTTCATATATTTTAATATCAGGTAAAGTTTCATGTTTGCATGAATTAATTTTTTTAAGTTAGGTCTTAAATTACTCTTTTTTAATTTAATGAATATAAAATACTCTCTGTCCAGAAGGTATCCAGCCATGTAATATGAAAAAATAGATATATTTATTGAAGAAGATATGACATACAAGAAACATTATATATAAAACAATGACTCCTCAGTCCCCTTCAAAGTAGGCACCTTGGGACTTCACACAGTCCTCCCAATAACCATCAGTTGCCCATTCTATTTTTCTCAATATCATCGGTGTTCTGAAATCTCTTCCCTTTCAAAGGTGATTTTAGTTTTGGGAAAAGCCAGAAGTCACAGGGCACCAAATCTAGGCTGTAGGGAGACTGAGTCAACTGGGTGATTTGATGTTTCCCAAAAAACTCTGCACAAGACATGATACATGAGTGGGTGCATTGTTGAGATGAAGCTGCCGATCACCTGCTGCCCATAGTTGTGGCCTTCTGAATCATCCAAATAGCTTCCACAGAGAAATGTTCAAGCTTAACCCAAAATCTGATGCAGGTTCATTGCTCTACTTGCTCGGTCATTTTGCATGTGATGGCCACACAGTACACATGCTCACTCAATGGTGTCTACTGCCCCCACTAACTAGTACAGAGCAGTCATCACTGTTCATGCATGTGCATTCCAGTCCATTCTCCCTGGCTGCCAGGTTATGTTGATATTGTGCAGACTGTTCCCATTATATTAACAATGGCTAGACTTTTTTCTGTACAGGCCTGCATGTCCATAGGCTTTGGATGACAGTAAATAGCTACTGTCTTGCCCCATTTCTATGTAATTATCATTACTAATTTTTAGTCTTCATCTGGAATCAAAAACTAAAGGTAGCTGTTCAAAAAATATCTTTAAGTTTTGACACATTTAATTAACACTGTTTATTAAGTACCTACCAAATTGCTATAATTCTGCTACTAAGAACTACAGAGAAAATCCAGATAAAAACAAATGTCATTTGCTTGAAGATATTTAATATTTTAGGCTACATAAGATGTGCATAACAGCCATATAAAAGGTAGACTATGATGAGTGAAATAAAAGGTAAAAATATGACCTCAGTGAGGTAGATTTTACATATTAAAAAATATTATCATGAAGACCAAGAATTATGTCTTTCAGCACTCCTAACCTTACTCTATGTAACTATTTATAAAAATACCCCTACTCATCTCTAATGCATAAATATGACATGTAAATCATAAACATCACAATAAAGTTGTTTTAAATTTAAAATATTAAATTAGATTTATATTTCCTAAAAGTGATCATATAAGTATAAATGAAAATGTTCATTTATACTCATGAAATCACTGGGTGCATGTTATAAAATAGTCACAGGGATGTAAACTACAGCATAAGTATTATAGTAATATTGTAATAACTATGTGTGATACCATATGGGTACTGGAAATATGGAGAGAACACTTTGTAAAGTATATAATTGTTTATTCACTATGCTGTATACCTGGAAGCAATACAAATTAATATTGAAAGTAAACTGTAGTTGAAAAATAATTTTAAAAAATGTCATTGCCTTGATTGTTCATGGAGAGTATTCTAAAGCATTTTATTTACAAGTTAATTATTTCTCCTCTCTCTTCCTAGTGTCTTACTTATTTTACTAAATACAGTATATTCACAAAGTAAACACATTGGGAATTTCAGTAAGTTAAATGCAAATCTCAGCACTTCAATAGGACAATTTTTCTGGGGCTGTTTGTGGTTTGCAGGGTATAAGTCAATATTAGATTAAAACTCATCTAAAATGAAAGTCGATAAAGGAAGACACAAAGCATCAAAGGAAGATGTTTATCAATTTTGTATCCAATCATCACTTGAATTATATTACTTAAAAGTAAATCTAAGAACATTTTAAAATGTCTCCAATTTCTGAATATTTATTTTATATCCTGCTACTTTACTGAACTGATTTTTCAATTCTGTTAGTTTTTAAGATTTTTTAAACTATTAAAAAATTTAGCACATTTTATTATTTCAATATCTCTGGTCTCAGTAAATATTACTAATATAAGAAAGACTTTGATTTTCTTAATTTCAAGGAGTTCTATTTTTTACTTTTCACAGAAGTGATGCTATTTTAACTGAACATATAAAATTATTTCTAAAATTCTTGTTACTGTTGAAAATGATCTAGATTTTCTTATTTATTTTCCATGAAGTATTATCTAATTAATATTTTTAGCTGTTCCACAAATGATGGCACATGGAATGAGTTGAGAAATTCTTAAAAAAGAAATGTATAAAGACAACATTGATAGTAAAAGACCTCTGTAAGCACTCTTAAGTTTTAATTTGCTTATTTTTTAATCTTCAACATATACTCTTATTTTTAGATCTAGTACATCAGCATTAACTAATAATTCCTTTTATTTAATTTCTACATAAAGGAAACATACAAACATACTCATTCTTAACCACCATTTATATATGACATTACTTAAAATTTATCAATAAAAGTTCAAATTTGCATATTTTCAAAATGAAAAATTCATTTATTATGATAAGCTGGTTAAAAATAATGAAGTATTCCTTAACTATTAAAAATCACAACAGTTTTCTTTGTATGTAGTTGCTTTCATTGACTCTATCAAACTCTTTAGCAAAATTATATAGGATGCTATATTAGTATTCATTATTTTATTATGTTAATGTCATTTAATAACATAATAATTCTTTTAAAACCTGGTAGAGCATTATAAACATATGTATCAATTGCTTATTATTTTATAAACCAAACAATTTTGTAGTATTTATTGTAAGGTCTTTGCTAGAAGATAGAAATCAAAATATATAAAAGAGGTATTATCTTCTCTCTAAAAAATCTTCAAGATTATCATGCAGGTGTCTTCTCTGTTCCTTGAACAGGCTAAGGTCATTCTTGCCTCAAGATTTTTGCACTTGCTGTTTCCACTTCCAGGAATGCTATTTGACTGGCTCCTATCATGTCTTCCACATCCCTATCTTTTAGTTGGGACATATCCTTAGCAAGGTCTTTTCTAATTATTTTATTTAAATTAAATTTTATGGTATACCTCACCTAGTCATTAATTTTTTCATATATTATCCTACTTATTTATTTCATGGCCTTTCCCACAACCTACAATTATCTTGTTTATTCACTTAAAGTCTCACTACCTCCACTCCTGCATGTGAACCCCATTAGAGAGGGAACCTATCTCTCTCAACTTGTCATTGTATCTCCTCTCTCAAAACATGTGTCTACACCCAATAAATGTATATAAATGAATATATATATACATGTATATATATACACATATATATATACATGTATATATATATACAAATATATATATATATATATATATTTGTTCAATAGTAAGAGGAAAAATAGGCTCATGTTATGTTGAAGGGAAAAGTCAGATGAAACTTTATGGTTTGATGACATTTAAGCTGGTTTTTATAGAAGAAATGAAATATTTCCAGGTGAATGAATACTATTCACTGTTTCATGTAAGTAAAACAAACAAACAAACAAACTATGTTTTAGTGGCAGTTAATTTCTTTTACATTATTAATATAAGAGCCTTTAAGAAATTTGTGATCTTAAAAGGTACAAATAAATAATTTAGACCATAAAACTCAATTCTAACTCTTTGGGGAAAAATTGACAAAAAGACTATAAGTGGAAATTTTGTCATTTGTCACTTAAATTATTTTTGAAAAATTTGGTATGGTAAACAATTAATTGGCAGTCATAATATTATTATCACTACTACTACTACTACTGTTATTATTATTATTAATTTTTCAAAGTGACAGTTTTAGCAACTTCCTTGCAGCAGACTTCTGCTGTGATTACTTAACACAGGATAGGAAAATGTCTTTTATTCTGCTACCTTCAGATATATTGGGAGGGAAACATCATTAGGTTTGCTTCCCAAATCTAATTTAGTGCAAGGAGTATATGTCAGGCTGAATAACAAACATGCCAGTCACCAGTACAGGTTGATATCAACCCAGTGTAGAGGCAGGCAGCTTTGGACAGCATCCTAGGTAACAGGTTCTGCCTGGTGAAATCCAATGCCTTGCTTTATTCCACTACTACTGATATTATACTTACTGATGGGGAAACAAGTAGAATTTTTTACCCTGCTGCTTCATTTGCCAGTGATAAAATGGTTATAGGACTTGCTGTTTTCTTATTAAACAGAAAAACAAACAAACAAACAAACAAAAAAGAACCCTCAGTATAATTGAAAAGCAAATGCTTCTGCTTTGGGGCTTTTAACTTTAGAGTGTATCTATATCTATATTAATCTATGTTTAGTAAGCCAATATAACTTAAGAAAACCAATTTTTATAGCAATTGCAAAAGCAGCATTAAGTCGTCGGCAGCCGTCAGTCTCGAGAGACGATGGTGTAGCTTCTTAAGAGTCTATCTGCACCACCGAGAATGGCTGTGCAGTCCGACTCGGGAGTGACACGATATCTGTCTCCTCCCGTGTTGAATCGACATCTTGCGATGACGCTGGAGTGTCCTCTCCAGTGAAGCTGAAGCTACAGAGCCTGGGCAGGGTGATATGGAGGGTCTGCTGTTGCCCATGCAGCAGACCCCCCCTCTCTTCGCAGCTGAAGGGTCCAAGGGAAAGACGGAGTCAATACAGCTTGGCTTCAGGTGCGCCGCAGGAGTTGCCGGTGTTGACTACAACGTCAAACCGCCTTAGGGACTCCGGCTCCGGATTTTCTGTCGGGGTTTACTCCCTTAGCCTTTCCCCTGAAGAAGTATGCCACAAGGCAGCGGAGGTTTTTTGGAGTCAGAGTTTTCCTTCTCTGATGTGCCCTGACTGGAAGATCGAACCAGCGACACTTAGCTCGCAGGCCGACGCTCAATCCACTGAGCCAAACCAGCCAGGGTGGCAGCATTAATTATATAGTACTGTTTATGGTAATGTTTTCTGTACTTTAAAGAATAATTCTTTCATAGAAATGTTTTCATCCAGAGCTAAGTTTAAATGAAAGTAAATTTTAATGTGTTAGGAAACATTATTGGATGTCCAAGTGCTAAGGATATACATGAGTGAAAGTACAAAAGAGTGCCATTCCTGGAATGAAAGTGATCCCATTTACATAAAATGCAGGGCCAACCAGTGTCTCTACTGATAGTGGCATTTGCACTGAACCATGAAGCTGTTCTGGTTGGCTTCCTTTAGAAGCACCTCTCAACTTGGCACATAGGTCTACAAACTCATGAGCAGCTTCTAATGGTAGTGGGCATTTGGGCATACCTCTGGTTCCACTGATTGCATTTCACTGAGGGAGAAAAGAATTGGGAAACATATACAAACTGGCTATCTGTTGTAAAGAAAATATACTTTTGTTAGAGATTTGCATTCACGGTTGATTATCAGAGATAATCTAGTCATATAACTGTTAAAAAAATGATACAAATACTAGCGAAAGGCATTAAAGACAGATTTTATTCAGAACTGTTACAACTAAGGAAAGAGACTTACTTCTAGAACTGAGCTTAAATCCAAACTCAGCAAGGACAACTGGGAATTTACAACAAAAGGGCAGAGTTGGAGGGTCAGTAGATTGAAAATTACTAAGAGGAAATGTCATGGGTTGGGAGATTCTTGCTAAATTGACCGTATAGGATTCCAGCTGAAAGTATTCAAGGTGATCAGATATTAAAGACTGGAATGTGTAACTTGAATAAATGTCAATGAGAATCAGATATTAAGGGTTCAAGAGGATTCTCTCTACCTTCCCTTAGCAGGATTTTTTTTAAAGTTTTTATTTATTTAATTTTAGATAGAGGGGAAGGGAGAATGAAAGAGAGGGAGAGAAACTGATGTGTGAGAGATACATTGATTGGTTGCCTCTTGCACACTCCCAGCTAGGGACCTGGCCCACAACCCAGGCATGTGCCCTGACTGGGAATCGAACCTGTGATCTTTCTGTTTGCAGCCTGGCACTCAATCCACTGAGCCAAATCAGCCAGAAAATGCGATTCTTAGTAAAACTGGACTAAGCAGGCTGAGGAAAAATCCAAGGAAGAAGCCTAGTTGAAAAAGAGGGCTCAAAGAAACTTTTCTAAAGTTTGATCAGTGAGACAGACTTTATCAAAATTCACATTTCAAAGACACATGTGCACATAAGAGCTGTTTTGATTCCCTCCCAAATTTGCTTCTCCCCCAGCCTCTCATCTTACTAAAGGACACTGTAAACCATCTGGTTGTTCATATAAAACTCTCTGTAATCTGGTCCATCCGGGAATCCTGTTAGTTCTATTTGGATATGTTGAACTATATCATCCAAGCCATAATTCTAATCCATAGTTTATTAGTTCTCACATTGTTTTCTGCAACAGCTTCCTTACTGATCTTTTTATTTCATTCCTGCCAGCCACAACTTCACAGCCAGCATGTGTTTTATATGTAAACCAAACTCTGAAGAAAGACTTTCAATGACTTCTTATTGCACTTAGAACAATATCCAAGGTCATATTAAGTCTGAAAAGATCTTGCAGAAGTTGACTGCAACCCACTCTCTAACATCGACTTCTACCACTCACTCACTATGCTCTGAACATGTAGCCTCCTTGATATTTTCATTAATATTCTGTGAGCTTTGCACTTGACGCTTCTTCCTTCAAAAAAGTCCTCCCTTGGGTTTTTACAGAGCTCTCTGATTTCTCATCACTCATATCTTAATTTAAATTAAAATGCCAAGCAAATTCTTTGCACATGCTTTATTTCTCAGGTTGAGATTTCTAGATTCTTCCTCCTCCCAACACCTGTCACAATTCCTACAGCTGTCATAGTCAGCAGGAGGTATCATAAAATATTGCCATAGACTGGGGGATTTAACAACAGATTGATTCCTCACAGTTCTGGAGGCTGGAAGTTTGAGATCAAGATGCCAGCATAGTAACAGCCCTTTTCCTGGCTTGCAGATGGGCCACCTTTTCACTGTTATCATGTGGCCAAGAGAAAGAGGACTCTGGTGTATCTTCTTCTTGTAAGGGCATATTTCATCATGATGACCTGGCCTTCAGGATCTCCTCTAAGCCTAATTACTTCCCAAAGATCAACCTCCAGATATCATCACAGACAATTTTAGAGCCTGAATGTGTAATTTGTTTCTTTGGACTTGGGGAGAAGGACACAAAGATTTGGTCCATAGCAGCCGAATATAATAAGATTAAAATAATATGAAGTGCCATCTCATTTATGCTTCTTCACATTGGCCTTTTCTCAACACTCTAAAAATATCCTCCCACACTAGTTATTATATCATATAATCTTGTTTATACATTTAAATACTATTTATCTATACCACTACAGTGGTTTGGCTCAGTGGATTGAGCGTCGGCCTGTGAGCTAAGTGTCGCTGGTTCGATCTTCCAGTCAGGGCACATCAGAGAAGGAAAACTCTGACTCCAAAAAACCTCCGCTGCCTTGTGGCATACTTCTTCAGGGGAAAGGCTAAGGGAGTAAACCCCGACAGAAAATCCGGAGCCGGAGTCCCTAAGGCGGTTTGACGTTGTAGTCAACACCGGCAACTCCTGCGGCGCACCTGAAGCCAAGCTGTATTGACTCCGTCTTTCCCTTGGATCCTTCAGCTGCGAAGAGAGGGGGGGTCTGCTGCATGGGCAACAGCAGACCCTCCATATCACCCTGCCCAGGCTCTGTAGCTTCAGCTTCACTGGAGAGGACACTCCAGCGTCATCGCAAGATGTCGATTCAACACGGGAGGAGACAGATACCGTGTCACTCCCGAGTCGGACTGCACAGCCATTCTCGGCGGTGCAGATAGACTCTTAAGAAGCTACACCATCGTCTCTCGAGACGGACGGCTGCCGACGACAGTGTAAATTCCCTGAGAGAAGAAGAAATGTCTACTTAGTGTGCCCCTAAGTCTCTAGAATCAGCACAGTCCCTAGCACTTGGTATGCAAATATTGGCTGAATAAATGAATTAGTAAATATGTTTTTTCTTATCTTGATTATATATTACCTAATAATTCCTTCAATATTTCTATACTAAGATAATTGGCATAGACATTTATATCATTAACCAGAAATTTTCTTAGAATGTTTTTTATGTAAAGTTGCAATTGCCTCTTTTTGTTATTTATTTTTAAATTCTAGGGTTGTTTTTTATTTTTATTTTTCTGATTCATTAAAGAAAGCAGAGGCTGGTGCTCTCTCATCTTTTTTTTTTCTGAGACAGTCTTTAAATGGACATGCTCTTATAGGGTAGATTTTATTCTTTAAGGACTCAAGAGACATTTGACCCAAATGTAAATCACTTTGTCTTTCAGAAATCTTAATCTACCATTCTGCTTTCCTCAGTGCCACCAGCTTTAATATAATGCAATGATTAATCATTACTTTACCTAGCCAAGGTACACAAACTTTCATACCTGCTACTTAGACCAAAGTATTTTATGCTATTGCTAAATGATTGCAACATTAATTTGGCTTAAATCAATCAGTGCAATTTATTTATGTCCAATTTTAAATATTCTGTCACATTGTCCACCTCATAGCAAATCCTGTCATTTTTCATTCTTCGTAAGAGATTATTTATAAATTCTTATCTTTGCTGGAAGCAACACATTTGATCAGAATGATTGCTTGTTTATTTTTATTATAAGTATTGACCCTTGAGGTGTTCTCAAGTTAAACTAATGAAACAAGTACGATTATTATTTTACCTGAAAAAAAAGAAAAACAAAACAAAAAATCCTAAAACATCACAAGGTTTCCACTTTCATATAATTATATTCAAGCCCCCAGAACAAAATGAGGATTGTAAAGTTCTAAGAATTACTTTAAGTCTATGATTAATTAGTAGTCTTCATTGAAACATAAATGGGTCTAGATTTGACTCATCTTTTCACTTTGGTCTGGGAAAAAAAAAAAAGTGAACCCATTGTGTGTTTTATACTTTGGGTTGAGATTTTCAGATTCCTTTTTCTCTCCATACCTTTTATAAGCCAAATTTAATAAGATTAAAAAGGTATGAAGTTCCATCTCATTGAGACCAAAATAAATAATTGAATATTAAATGTTAATAATTTATATACTCAAAACTTCAAATTACAGTCAATCACATCTCAGCATAAATGCACTGCTAGCTTTAGCATGTGCACACACAGACACATCTGTCTGCATGGACACCCACCTCCTTAATCTTCCTCTACATTCTCTGTAAAAATCATTTTAGCTTATTTGTAACAGCTTTCATGCTACTGCAGGTAGTTAGTGTGAGTATGTATGTGTGTGAAAGGAAGAGGAGAGATAATACAATTTGGTTGTCTTAATATAACCAATGTAATATAAAATTTAACTTAGATTAGTTATATTTTTAATTAGATTCACATATGAATAAGCACCTTACCTAAATAAGAGCCTTAGCTATATTAATGGGGTGAAGATAAATAAGTTAATAATTTTATCAATTACCATAATAATACTAACACTGAATTTATATTTACTCCTTCGCAAGCATCATCTCAAATACTTTTACATGTATAATTTGTTTATAAAATTTCAGTACACCTACAGACACATTAATAAACACAAATTAAAGTAAGACTACTAGGAAATATTGCTTTTAATCAATAAATAATTTAGGACATACAACATGTTTTTGTTGCCTTTCTTTTATTGACTTCTAGCTTTATTCTATTATTCTCAGAGAAAGCACTTTGTAGAATGCCAATTCCTTTTAATTTATTCAGGTTTGTCTTATGATCCAGAATACAATCTATCTTGGTGAATGTCCTATTGGTGCTTAAAATAAAATTACATATTCTGCTGTTGTTAGGTGGGCTATTCAATATATATCGATTATGTCCTCTCCATTGATTGTCTTTTTCAGATTTTCTGTGTCCTTTTTTGAATTCTTTTTTCTAGTAGTATTATTAGTTTTTGAAAGGAGGGATATTTTTATGTGTTGCATATGTATGCATATGTATGGATCAATTTTTAAATCCAGTATCTTTTTAAAGTTAACCTTATTGATGAATTAGTAATTGTTGATATGTTAGTGCTTTACTCTTTTATTTTATTGTTGTCATTTTTTGTGTTTTCTCTTTCTCACTCTTCCAGCCTTCCAGTGTATTATTTAAATATTTTTTTAAGATTCCATGTTATTTCATCTACATATTTTGAGTGTTATATTTGTATTGGTTCTGTTGTGGTTATTATTGTATTAAAATATATATTTGTGACATCACAACCTACAAGTTTTATAATTTACAGCTTCAAAGAAATTGTAAAAAATCTTTTATTTATATCCCTTTACATTTTCCAATAAAATATTATCCAGGGTATCACATAGTGTTATAATTTTAGTTTCAACCATCAAACATCACTTACAAAATTTATGAGAAGTGTAGTCTATCCTATGTACTTATATTTCTGCACTTTACACTCTTCTTCTTCCTTCCTGATACTCCAGCATTCTTTACTTTATTATGTCTTTTCTGTTCAAAGATCTTTGTTTAGCCAGCCTTAAACATAGGTCTTCTAGCAAAACAGTCTTTCACTTTTCTTTCATCTGAATATGTCCTCATATTGTCTTCATTCCCGAGGGCATAATTGCACCAGATACAGAATTTAGAGTTGTTAATTCTTTTCTTTGAGCACTTGGAAAATTGTGTTCCAGCTTCTTCTGGTCTCCGTGGTTTCAGATGAATTTTCTGGCATTCAAACTGGTGTTCCCCTATAGGAATGCATCATTTCTCTCTTGGTGCTTTCCAAGTTATTTTTTCTGTCAATCTCTAGTTTTCAAAAGGGTAGTTATGATGTGCCTTTGGCATAGATTTCTCTGGGATTATCCTGTTTCAGGTTTGTTCTATGTCAAGAATCTCTAAATTTGTGTCTTTTGCCAAATTTGGAGAATTTTCAAACATTATTTCTTTAAATAGTATTTTAATATTATTCATTTTATGTTTTCCTTCTGAGATTGTGAGGATGGAAATATTGGAAATTTTGTTGTCCTAAAATTCCTTGTAACTCTTTTTATTTTATTTTTTTGGTCTATTTTTTAAATCCTCATCTGAGTATATGTCTATTGATTTTAGAGAGAGAGAAACATCTATTGGTTGATTCCTGTACATATCCTGACTGGGAATTGAACCCACAACCTAGGTATGTGCCTTGACCAGGGAAGGCACCCACAACCTTCTGATGTATGGGCAATGCTCCAACCAACTGAGCAATAGCTGTCAGAGACATCGTTGGTCTATTTTCTCTTTATTTTTCAGACTGTGTAAATTATATTGATCTGTCCTCAAATTCATTGATTCAGTCAACTATCAGATCTATAATTGAGCCCTTTCATTCACTTGGTTATTTCTGGGCTTTTTAATGTTTCTATAATTCATTATTTTTAAATTAATAAATGTTATTTTTAAAGCAGCTTTGAATTTTCAGAAAAGGGAAATGAATAGAAGATAGAGCTATATACCATCTCATCTGTCCCTGCAAACACATACAGTTTCCCCTGTTAGTTATAACTTGTACTAGTATAGTGCATTGGTTACAGTTGATGAGCAAATATTGATATATTATTATCAACTAAATGCTTTAGGACTTATTCTTTGTGCTGTATATTTTATGTCTTTTGACAAATATATAGTTACATGTATCCATTATGAGAGTATACATGAAAAGTTATGCTACCCTAAAAATTCTCTGTGCCTTATTTATTTATTCCTCTCCTCTCCCCAAGAATTCCTAACCACTATTTATATTTTGACTGTATCCTTTGTCCAGAATATCATATATTTGAAATCATGTTGGCTTTTCAGACAAGTTCACTTTTACTTAGCAAGCAATGTGAAGTTTTGATTCCCATTCTTTTCCATGGTTTCATAGCTCTTTTTGGGAGCCTGAATAATATTCCTTGCATTTCTTTGTCCAATCACCTATTGAAGGACATCATTATGAATTAAACTGCTATAAACATTCATGTGCAGGTTTTGTGTGGAAATAGCTTTCAACTTATTTGAGTAAGTAATAAGGAGTACAATTGCTGTATTATATGGTAAAGTTATGTTTAGTTTTGCAAAAAAAAACAACAACATAAAACCTGCCAAACTACTTTCCATAGAGGCTATACATTTTGCACTCCAGCAACAAGGAAGGACAGTTTCTATTGCTGTAATCCTCTCTGTATAGGTGTTATTCATATTCTGGAGCAATATTTTGGGCCTTTATAGGTGTGTGGTGATATCTCACTGTTTTAATTTTCTATTTCTACTATAGTAATGTGGAAAAAGATGGAGAAAGCAAAAAGAATATCTTTGTAAGAATAAGTTTGTATACTTGATGTGCTAGACAGAATTCTAATACGAGACCCATGGTTTCCAAACCCTAATGGTATCTCCTGTAAATACTCTCCCATTGAGGAGAGTTGAGACCCGAGACTCACCTCTAATCAATAAAACATGATAAAGGTGAGGGGATGGGATGCCATTCTCATGATTGGGTAATTTGATTATTTCTGTCTACATGTGTATTAAATAGAATCTTCCGTTGGCTTTGAAAAGCAAGTTGCTAAAATGTGAAATGTTCATGGAGACTGCAAAATGGCAAAACAAATTCCCTCTAGCTGTTGAGGAATTTTATTCCAGGCCAATACCATGAGAGCTCGGAAGAGGAATACTCATTTTAGCTGAGCTAAGACTCTTGACCTGTAAACACTATTAGATAATAAATGAGTGTGGCTTTAAGCCACTAATTTTGTGTTATACAACATATGCAACCTATACACTTGTTGAGATACTTTATGGATCACAATCTCTCAGCAATCTAAACTTATTCAAGATGGTATAGAATTCCACTGTATTAAGAATGGATTTCAGTAGTATGCTGAAGAAAAATTTTTAAAAAATCATAAATCTTGTATTTACTTTCCTTTTATAACATGGGAAAGTCTTGAGGGAAAAAGCCAAAGCTGCTTTGATGGCTCCACAGAATCTCCAGAGACACAAACTCCCTCCAGTTCTCTTCAACCTTTATCTTTATGTTTATAAGATGACTGCTAAGGCTCAAGACATATTCATGGCTCAGGAAGCAAGAAGAACAATGAGAGAAGTATAGCAGAATGTTTAAGGCGACTCTTCTAGATGTACCACTTAACAACTTCTATTTACATTCTTTTTTACTGTAGTTTAACTGAATAGCCAACCTATTTGCAATATACACCAGAAATATAGCTTTTTAAGTAAGTAAATTGCTCCTCCAACAAAAATGAATTTCTGTTAGTAAAGGAGAAAGGAAACACCAGATTCTGGCACCTAAGTTTATTATACTAATATATATTTGTTGTTTTTGGTAAGATTATTGAGTAATTAGCATTATTATATGTAGTAGAAATATGAGGATACTTCAAATGTATTTCTTCTTGTGTTAAAAATTTAGGTTCATATAATATGAAGAATTAATTTACTAAATAATTATTTCTGTAAATTAATTGATTTTTAATTATAAATAATGATCTAGAAGGCTATAATTCACTCTTTATTGGCAAATATGCCATCACAAAATGTATTTTGTGGTGATTCAAAGAGTATCATGTTGATTCTTATATTTTTCTCATTTATCCTTAGTATTCTATGCCTTATTTTCAACAACAAGAAATGTTGAATTATTGAATATATCTCTTGTAATGTTCTTCCACATTAATTACTTCTTAGCATCATACAAATAAAAACATGTATTTTGATTAGGTCCTTAATAAAATATTGACTACCAGGTAAAAAATATAATCAATCCTTATTCTATTTCTATCATATCTAATGTACTGTCACTATTAAGGTTACCAAACATTTAAAATTGGTAGAAATTTATATATTTTTAAAATAATTTGGTGAAAGTAGTCATAAAGTTTTCTTTGAGAATTATATATTCTGTGGTTATAGAGACGTTTAAAAAGCATTTATTGGAACTCTTCTAAGAGGAACAAATATCTACCCCTCTGACTCAACAGGTCAAAGTTAGAACAAATTTAAAAATAAAATGTGACTGGAGATGTGAAGATTAAATAAACTTTTATTACTGATAAACCTGATTAACATAGCTCAGATTTAAGATAGTCTGCTTCCAACACTAAATTGGAATTCCTCATATATATGCAGGAAGAGAGGAAAAACTATAAATGTTACTCAGTGGTAGATCACTTACCTCCTGAAAGAGGTGCATGCATGCATCCAGGGGAAACTTTTCTAATGATAAAGAACTCAGAAATCCCTGTTCAGTTATGTGCCTCACTCCTTGTTTTACATGGAGATGCAAGAGAGATTTGGCACTGGCTGGAAACTACAACTGTTCTTCCCATACTTTTTCTTCCAGAGAATTGAAGTCAACTTCTTTCTCTAGAACATAGACAGATGAATATATATATATATATGGTGTATTTTCCCTAGGAATTTTATAGTAGTAATAGTATTGTTTTACCATGTTCTTGAAATGTTTAAGCATAAAATTATCTCATTATGATATATACTGAGACTTAGTAATAACAGCTTCCTCTAAGTGAAGGTTTATTTACTTACACACCTTTATATACATTCTGCATTCATTAGGTAACTCACTGTTTTTGTTTTTGTTTTTCTCTGTCATCCAAGAACATGATATCATTATCACCAATTTTTCAGATTATGAAACTGAAACACATTCAGATCTGGTACGAAACTTGTTCAAGATTACAAAGTAACTAAATTGTCAGCCCAGACTCCTATTATCCTAGTTCTAAATTCTATTTTTTTAACACTGTAGCACCTATTCCATCCTGTACAGGACTAATATTACCAACAAAGCTTTCACATTTTATGTTGGAGTCTGTTTTAAATTAAGAAAAGAAGAAAAAGATATATATGCTAATAATCAACCTTTAAGAATTCCCAATTTCTAAAACATGATAACAGCTTATTGATATAGTGTGAGATTACTGGGCAAACTTTTAAACAGACTTTAAAGTCCTCTGCTTTTATTTTAAAAAGTAAACATTAAGTACATATAATTAGTGGGAAAAATATATTATATATACATGTTTATATATATATATATATATGCTTCTTAATTTTTACATTTTGCAATATTAATGTAGACTTTGTATATTACAATATACATTTTATTTTTTAAACATTCCTGGTAATTTGAAGACATAATATTTTTCTGGAGAGCAGACTAGAAGTATAATTTTTTTTACCTTAAGGAATCTATAGAAGTTACTAATATTTCCAGTCTGAAGGTAGAGATTATATAAGAAAAACATTTTCAAGAAAGAATCTTTTGATAATTAAAATACAGAGAAGATGACCAAAGGTCTTTATTTCTAACACTAACACTATAATTGTATTAAGTGTTCAGAGAATATAGAACCAATACACAGTTTTCCTTTTTTCCAAGAAATGTGTCTGCCTTCTGTAGCAAGAGTCTTAGAGTGACCTGAGACACCCACTTACCCTTCCTCGTTACTTTCTACCTGTGTTCAATGGTATATAATTAACTAACATATATATTTAATTTGGAAACTATCAAAATCAGTGAGATATTAGATGACCACATAGCTTTCTTAACTGAATCATATACCTACATGGGGGGGTTGGGATGATTCAATTGCATTACAATCAAACTCACCTGCTGTGCAGCCAGGTTGTCAGCAGTCCCAGACGATTATGGTCTGCCACTCAGAGGCTGCGGACCCCTGCTGTATTAGACAAAATCAGAGTTTAACTTCATGTTCTTTATTTATTTGTAACCATGTTATGGTGAAATTTGCAAGTGTGATGAATAAAATTTAGGTGCTTCAAGGCACTTGGATGAAACTTAAAATGTATGATTCAGAAGTAAATGTTTAAAATTACACAAATTTCAGAGGAAAAATCCTAGATTATATAAATATTATTTTGATCAATCTAGAATCACTAGATTTATATTTTCTGCACTTATTGATTTTGTTTCTAGTGCATGGTACTTAGATAGCTGCAGATTAGAATACAGTTTAAATTCTCTAACAAGCATACTAAAATGTGAACAGATGGTAAATTAAACACTTAATTGGAAAAGTAGCATTATGAGAAATTTGTAAGTAGGGAAATATTCATGTTAAATACACTTAGAAATTGAATCATTTACATCATTTTCCAAGTATCAGTTTATTAAGACATCTTTAATATTAAATATGTTATGATTTCACATCAACCTTTTAAAAGAGTTATTGTTTATTTATAGAGAAAGAGCTAGGTAACTGGAAAATGGAATGACTACAATGACCATTCACTAATACCTAATAATCCCCACAGACTGGAGTTATCACTTCAACTCTTTATTTTCTGTTGCCTAAAGGTAATAGCAAAGTATTTCTTCTCAGTATCACTTGTGGGGCAGAAGATGATCAAGTTTTATGGTTGTACATTCTACAATCTCATTTCCATTAGCTCTGGAATTGCTTCACTGATAAATTCTAACAGAAAGAATGTAGGCATAAAATTTATGACTGTCTTCTAAATCTTCATGATTTCTGTGAGCAGCAGTAGATCTCTTGTGCCTTGGTTGACACATAATGCCACCAAGATAAAAAGGCTATAATAATGCTGATACTAATAAGAATAAGATAATAATAATAAGAAAGATAGCAGTCAAAATCATGAGATTATTATAGACAAAAAAATAAATGAAAATAGCAGTAATAGAATTAAAGTAGATGTGATAAGGTACCATTTAGGGAATTAAAGAGAAGAATGGTAGACAATATGTAAAGCTTGTGCTAGGAATCTGACTTGGTGTTTTGTAAGCATCAGTAACTGTGATATCCCAGTAACTGGTAAATGGGAAGTATGCTGTTAAATAAACTGAGCACTTTGGCAAAACAGAAAATTTCCACCAAAACTCCATAGTAACAAAGACGTAACACATAGGGTGAGAATGTAATAGAGTGACTACAAAGAAAACTACCATTGAATATGACTTCAGAGTTAGTATCCTGAGTAGGTTAGCCAGCATGTCTTTTTTTTTTTTTTTCCTATTTTTTCTTTAACAAGATAAAAGTGTATTTCTCTCTCCTGCAAAAGTCTAAGGATTATGCAGAATCAGCTACGGTGTTTTAATATCTTATTGCTTCCAAAACAAAAAAAAACACACATTATCAGAACTCTAGGAAGATAGTAATATTCTTCAGGTCTATTTTTGGATTGTGGGGGAGTAATATGGGCTTCTTATTAGTTCACTGTTCAAAGTATACAATAATGTCAACTCCAGAATTCAACTAGCAGTGTTGAGCTAAAAATATACAATGTGATCCTGTTTCTTTTAAAACGTCATTCAACATTAAAAAGGCAAAAGTTGAAAGAGCTGTCAAAACTCGAGTCACCCAGATTACTTTCTGAGACATTTAGCACAATCAAAAGCCATCATTAAGTAAACTACCACTCAGCCCTAGGCACTACCTAGTTTCATTTCACATTCATTTGAATACTCTCATTAATTTTAGCATCCTTTAGATTGTAGCAGATTCATTTTAAAGATAAAAAACTGAGACCCAAATAATTTGAATAATTGTTCAGCATCACATTAGTTGGCTGTAGGATGAGAACCAGAAAACAGCTCCCTCCTGTTCAATATTTTAACATTTTTAATGTGATTGAAAGGAACACTTATTAAACTGTAGGCTCTGCAGAGCAGGGAGCACATGAGAATTTCTGTGTTATACCCTATATACATAGTACCTAAAATATACACATGCTTAATAAATATTGGTTGAAAGATTGTATAGAGGTTGATATTCATGTAAGAACTTTTTTTTTTTTGGTCAAAATTAAGATTTGTTTATTTTAAAAAAGTGAGATTAATTTTGTTTTTATATGGTGGCAATTTCTGCAATAGCTGTTGCAGAAGTACTTAAAATATAAGCATTATTGAATTAAATTATGGTCTTGCAGGTATTCTTAAAGAGTAAAAGAGTTAGATATTGCTAGATCTGTTAAAACATTACTAATTGATGATAAGTGAAGATTATTTTGGAGGAAATTTGAGGACTAGAAACATTCTCAACATGAGCAAGTTGATGTGCCTATCTAAATGAAACTGAATGTTGTAATTAAAAACTACCAGCATACATTTATATGCTTTAAAAGAACATTTATCATTAATATGTTACCAGCAGGTCTTTTTCTTAAACAATTTATTTGGTAATACTGTGGGCATATTTGGTTGTTTTACTTCATAGAATGTGCAAATGAACAATTATAAGGCAATCCTTGAAATGAAGCATTATGTTCTACCAAACCAATTACTTAAGTCCTGTCTTAGGTCTTTCACCTCATTTATTTAACTGCCTTGCCATATAGTCTCTCCCTTAAACACAATACCTGATCATTTATCTCTGTTATGTTAAAAAAAAAAAGTGAGTTATATGTGAAAAAAACAAATAGTTGTTTGGCAAGACAGACAAAATAAAATAATCAAATAACAAATATAAAACAATTTTAATGTTGGCAGTGCGATAAACAGGTTACTTGGAGATAATTTCTAATATTATTTATTTGATTGTATAGACAATATAATGGGTATAATTTTGCGACTGTAACTTAAAAATTTTAAATAACAGGAACATGGTAAAATGCATAATCTAAACTTGAATATTATCCAGTTTTAGATAATATTTTAAAGAAATTCAAGTATCATTAAAAATATTCTCTTAAGTATAGAAAACAAAACACAATGTATGTTACAAAATAAACTGATAAATTTAATTCAAAGTACTTAGAATATTTTAAAATTGTATAATATATTCTTATCTTAGTAGAATATATGCCAGTTTACATATTTTTCTTGGAGGCAAGTATTAAGGAAACCTAATCATAGATTTGTTTTGCATGCTTTTTTGTGACTTACCAGGGAAGTCCACAACTACTTCAGTTTTCTTTTGGCAGTAAACTAGGAAAGTCCAGGGAACATAAATCTATGGTGACTTTTCTGTCCAATTTCAGTTGTTCTACTGCCATTGATTCCAATGTGTCTCACTATGTAAGAACAATGGGAATTAACACTATGTTGGGATGGCCAAATTCATCACACATGGTAGTAGTCACAATAATAATCAAAATAATATATAATCACTCATGAGAATAAGCTCAATTCTATGAATCAGGGTCCCAAAGAAATCGGTCTCAAGCTAAAGAAAATCAGACAAATGTTTTTAATGACACCAATCATTCTGCTTTTTCCTTGTTTTATTTGTTTTCAGGAGCATCTGTTACATGGGAATGCATTTGGTTTTACAGTTTTATGTATTTTTTTAACAGACAGATGTTTGTATTTTTCTAGTATAGTTGTTGGAGGAGCAATACACTGAATTTCCAAGAAACTAGTGGTAAAATAGAATACTTCAAGTAGAATACTTCACAACTTCTCATTTTTACCATTTGCCATATAATAATTCTGCATATGACATACTGAAAAGATGGGGGTTAACAGATACACCTAATTTATGAAAGCTTATGAAATTATTTTTCAGTCTTTGTATTTCTATTTTATCTTCACACTTATACACATCTACATACCCTCCCCTTTTATTCTGATACAAAACCTTCAGAGCCTCAAATTAAATGTGTATCACTACATCATCTTGTAGTTTATACCCAGGCTATCTACTGTCCCAGACTGTTCATTTTTCTTCACTCACAAGAAAATATACATCCAGAGGACAAGTACTATGGAATATTACATAATTCTGATATATTAAACCTAACACAACCAGCATAAAATACAATCACTGGGCAAATTTATTTTAATCACTGCTATTGCCATTGCCCATTACTAGAGGCTCAATAAATAAAAATACTGGCCACTCTGAATGTGTCAGGCATGATCATCAACACTGGACATATGGTGTTGAGTAAGATAGATATAGTTCTTGCTTTCATGACATTTACTTTTATTTTTAGGTATATTTTATTGATTATGTTGTTACAGTAGTCCTGATTTTTTCCCTTTGCTTCCCTTTGCCCAATACCCCCCTTCACTCCAGCAATCCCACCCCGCTTAGTTCATGTCCATGGGTCATGTATATAAGTTCTTTGGTTTCATACTTTCCTATATTATTCTTAACTTTTCCCTG
The DNA here is from genome assembly GCF_987537825.1 of Furipterus horrens. Taxonomy (NCBI): domain Eukaryota; kingdom Metazoa; phylum Chordata; class Mammalia; order Chiroptera; family Furipteridae; genus Furipterus; species Furipterus horrens. The sequence goes on along the minus strand of NW_028327182.1, from coordinate 30,748,846 downwards.
TCTATTTTGTACCAACCAATTATGCTTCTTAATCCCTGCAACATTTCCCCATTTCTCCTCCTTTCCCCTCCCAGCTGATAACCCTCCAAATGATCCCCACACCTATGATTCTGTTCCTATTCTGGTTTACTTAATTAGATTTTGTTTTTATTTTTTTAGATTCAGTTGTTAATTGTTATGAATTTGTTGTTATTTTAATGTTCATAGTTTTGATCTTCTTTTTCTTAAATAAGTCCCTTTAACATTTCATATAATAATGGCTTGGAGATGATGAATGCCTTTAGCTTTACCTTGTCTGAGAAGCCCTTTATCTGCCTGTCCATTCTAGATGATAGCTTTGCTGGATAGAGTAATCTTGGTTGTAGGTCCTTGCTTTGCATCACTCTGAATACTTCTTGGCAGTCCCTTCTTGCCTGCAAAGTTTCTTTTGAACAATCAACTGATAATCTCATGGGCACCCCTTTGTAGGTAACTCTCTGCTTTTCTCTTGCTGCTTTTAAGATTCTCTCTTTATCTTTAAACTTTGACATTTTAATTATGATGTGTCTTGGTGTCGTCCTCTTTGAGTCTAGCTTGTTTGGGACTCTCTGTGCTTCTTGGTCTTGTATGTCTATTTTCTTTACCAAATTTGAAAAGTTTTCCTTCATTATTTTTTTACATAAGTTTTCCATTTCTTGCTCTTCCTCTTCTTCTTCTGGTACCTCTATGACTCAGATGTTGGCACATTTAAAGTTGTCCCAGAGGTTCCTAAGACTCTCCTCGTTGTTTTTTCAATTTTTGTTTCCTCATTCTGTACTGGTTGATTGTTTTTTTCTTCCTTATGTTCCAAATCATTGATTTGAACCCCGGTTTCCTCCCCTTCACCATTGGTTTTGTGTGGATTTTCCTTCATTTCATTTAGCATAGCCTTCACTTCTTCCCTATTTATTTGCCATACTTAAGCATATCTGTCAAGCCTGTGAACATCTTTATCATCATATCTGTTAGGCTGGCTATCTCCACATCTGTGAGGTTGGCAATCTCATTGTCGCTTAGTTCTCCCACTGGAACCTTGATCCATTCCCTCTTTTGGGCCATACTTCTCTGTCTCCTCATCTTGACAGGCTTCTGTGTTTGTTTGCCTCTGTGTCTTAGGTCGAGCTGTTGCACCTGTTATGTTGTAAGGGGCAGAGCCTTAGTTATTCATCAGTATGGGCAACCTGTTTCACCACATCTTGGCACTGTATGTGGGAGAGAGGTCTAAGAGGGAACAATGCTGCTTGCTCAGCACTCATCCCTTTTCCAGGCACTTCTCTTATTTCTGAATGGGACTGGTGCCTCTCTACCTGTTGGCCTGGCCATTGTTCCCAAAGTGGGTGGGTCTGTGGCCATTCTAAGATGGTGGGGGCCCTTTAAACAAGCAGACTCTGCTGAGAGACTGACAGTTTCTTCCTCTGCCCTGACCCCCACTGGTTTGCACAGTTAGAAGCAATGAGACTGTTTCTCCCCAGCACTGGGGCCATGAGCTCTGGTGTCTGGTCTGGTGCAGGGACCGCTCCCCAGGTGTCCCTCCCTACTTCTTAAAACATGTGACTGCACTTTCTGCTGGCCTGCCACTGCCACTACTACTGTGGCCACTACACTGTCTCCTCTCTGCCCAGACTCCACCCTCTTACCTGTCTGAATATTTCTTCTTTACATCTTTGTTTGTTGGGCTTCCATGCAGCTCAATTTTCTGGAACTTCTGGTTGTCTCTAGTTTTGAGGTAGTTGTATTCCTTCTTAATTATGGAGGGAGACACAGAGTGTCTTTCTAGGTCTCCATCTTGGCTGGAAGTCCCACATTTACTTGTACTGAGGGTTGAAATAAGTTATCACACAAACATGAACTTTTCTGAAAGTGATAAATGCTTTTAAAAAAAGACAAAACAATGTGATGCAACATGGTATACTTTGGATTAAGAAGTGACAGTGTGACATTCATAAATGATATGTAAAAAGCCAACAAATTAATGGAGTCAATCTGGCATAAATAGTTTAGTCAAGGACTAAAATACTTAGATTGTTATGACATTGAATATCCCTCACCAATACCAGCCCATATGAACACAGTAAACAGAAAGACAGGTCAGTTGCATCAAGAGAAGAAAAAAGAATTGAAGCAAAAAAAGTAAACCTTTAAAAAATATATCTGTGTGTATGCATGTGTGTGTGTGTGTGTGTGTGTGTGTGTGTGTGTGTGTGTGCGCGTGTGTGATTCTCCAAAGCATTTGATATCTTGCTTCCTGGCAATGTCATCAGTTTGGCTCAAAAAAAATAAAAAATAAAAATTCTCTACAGGTTTCAACATTTCTTACATCAACACACTAAAACATCATTTTAGGAAGAGAAATCTTCTTTTTCTAAAGTTTTAAAGGTTATATCTTAAATGGATAAAGCACGTTGGATAAAGGACATTTTTACTATTGAAAGAAAGCAGAGTTCGCTCTGACATACATACACCTTTTGGGATATTGATTTTTTTTTAAGCTGGTTATTAGGAAAAGAAAGACTCAGGAAGAATTTTGAACCTCACCTTTAATGGCCTAAAGGAATTTAGGTGGGGGACCTACTCCAGGAATAGAGATATAATCATAGATAATAATAGTTTAACATGAACTAGTGTGTGATGAGCAAGGAGGAACCTCGCATTGTTACAGAGCAAACCTGGCTACAAGTTCCATTAGTCCCATCTGGGGTCGCCAAAACTGGTACAGAGAGAAAGGGGGTTCTTTCACGTGACCCCTAGGTGTAAAACTCAACAACTAGAGTTGAGGAAAACAGGTCTTTATTTACAATATTCCAACCTGGGGAGGGCAGTGAGCACTTCAGCTCAGAGCCTTGTTCTCCCGTGAGACCCAGCACTTCCTTTGCTCCCCAAAAGGCTAGAAGTCAAAAACATGCCCAGAAGTTCCCCATACCTTATCTGTCAGCTGTCCCCTTCAGGATCTGGGGTACAATGTCATCAGCCTCCATATAGCAGTCCAGGAAAACATGTGCTTTGCCCTTTCAAAGCCACATGGTATTCTCCCTTTCAAAGCAGCATGGAGTTCTCCTCTGCCCTCCTTGCAAACCACGTGGATCTCCTCTCCTCCTCCTCTAAAATGATTGCCACCTATTTTTAAATCCCTGACTATGTCCTGTGACACAGTGGGCATGGTAACCAGTTCTGACCATTCACATAACCTTGCGCAGGCTCTGTATGCTCTTTCCACACCATTCTATGATCAAAACTCCTCCCATCTCCTTGGGGCCTTGGAAAAACCAAAGCCATTTGCATAACTAAGACACTAGCTACTAGTCATAGTCATGCAAAGGCATCTTAAAAACTGTTCCCTTTTCCCCACCCCCAAATCCACAGGCTCTGGGAAGTTTTGGAGAACCCCACTCTGTAACAACATGACCTAATTCTTCAAAGTTCTTTCTCTGCTCTATTATTAAAAGTAACCAGGAAACATTTACTCACCAAATATTTGCTTTTTCATCTGTATGAGAATTGCTTTCCTGGCTTTTGAAGTCCCAAACCAAAACCCCCTTTCTCCTTCACTCCAGAATGAGCCTTAACTGAACACTCTGTCTTTGGGTCTCTATTATGGCACTGCCATATATGAATTCATAAAATAATCTTCAGACATTTTCTCTTATTACTCTGTGTCTGTTAATTTGATTAATAGCTTAGCTAGAAAAATTTAGAAGATGGGAAGAAAAATATATTTTTTCACCTCCATTCTATAGAAATGGATAATCCAATTAAATTCCCAATGTCCTGGTGCAACACTTTGTCATATCAAAATATTCCCAGGTTGTCACATCTTTATGCTTATTTGAACAAGGGTTATACAATTAAATATCCCTCCAAATCATTACTATTATTCAACTGTGGAGAGGAGGGGAGGACTCCCCTCCCACAACAAAAAATAAAAACAAAAAAACATAATTATCTTCAGGAGAGTGGGCCCCTTGTAGTACAGGCTTCCCCCATTAGTTAAATGTTCTAGGAATCCATCAGCACCAGTGTGTGAGCTGGTGTTGTTGTGAGAGTCTATGTTTGACTTCAGTTAATTTTTTTGAAGACTCTTTTTATTTAATTACTTACTTAATTAATTTATTTAATATGCTTTTCTTTTTATGCTATTACAGTTGTCTCATTTTTTTTCCCTTTGTTCCCCTCCACCCAGTGACACCCCTCCCTCCAGTTGTCCCCCCCTTGGTCCATGGCAATTGGTTGTGCATATAGTTCTTCTCAACATCTTCCTATCTACCCTACCCCTTCCTACTGTGCTTCTTAATTCCTCTACCATCTCCCTCCCTTTTCCCCCTTCCCCCTCCCCACAAACCTCCCCCCAAAATTTTCCCCATACCTATAATTCTTTTCCCACTCTCATTGCCTACTTAGTTTGCCTTTGTTTCAATTCCTTAGATTCTGTTGTTGTTTGTTCTTATACAGTTTTCATTTTAATGTTCATAGTTTTGATCCTCCTTCTCCTAAACAAGTCCCTAAACATTTCATGTAACAGTGGTTTGGATATGATGAACTCCTTCAGTTTTACTTTGTCCTGGCGGCACTTTCTCTGCCCTTCTATTCTGAATGACAGCTTCACTGGATAGAGTAATTGTGGTTGTAGGTTTTTGATTTTCATGACTTTGAATATTTCTTGCCAGTCCCTTCTTGCCTGCAGAGTTTCTTTTGAGAAATCAGCTGAGAGTCTTATTGGGACCACTTTGTATGTAATTCTCTTCTTCTCTCTTGCTGCTTTTAAGATTCTCTGTTTGTCCTTAATTTTTGACATTGTGATTATAATGTGTCTTGGTGTGATTCTCCCTGGGTCCAGTTTTTTTGAAACTCTCTGTGCTTCCTGGACCTGTAAGTCTATTTCCTTCCCCTAGTCAGGGAAGTTCTGCTTCATTATTTTTTCACATAACTTTTCAATTTCTAGTTCTTCTTCTTCACCTTCTGGCAGCCCTGTGATTTGGATGTTGGTCCGCTGATAGTTGTCCGATAAGTTTCTGAGCCTCTCCTCATTTTCTTCACTTTTCATTTCCTCTTTTTGCACTGGTTGACTGTTTGTTCCTTCCCTATGTTTAGAGTTGTTGATTTGATCCCTGGTTTTCTTGCCCTTGCCACTAGTTTCATATGTGTTTTTGTTCATTTCAGCAGGACTAGCTTTCATTCCTTCCCCATCTTGTTTAAGACCTGCTATTAGGTCTGTAAGCATTCATATAACCAAAGCTCTGAACTGAGCCTCAGAAAGATTTCCTATCTGCTGCTTCATTAGATTAGATATTTGCTGTCTGGTCAGCTGCGTCACCGGGATCTCTATCATGATCTGTGCCATCCTGACCATTTTGTGTTTACCTTTGCTTCCTAAGCAGGGCTGTCATACCTCCTACGCTATAGGGGGTGGAGCCTTGTGCACTCATCACAACCAGGCGACCCGTCTCACCACACAGTGGTGTTTTTTGTGGGGGTGGGGGGTCCAAGATGGATTCCTGCCATTCACTCTCTGCTGAGAGACCGGGGGCCTCCTCCTCCATCCCTACCCCTTCCGGGCCTCACAGTCCAAGGCAATGAAGATCTACCTTCACTGGCTTTGGAATCGCAAGCTGACAGGTCTGGTCTGCAGCTGGGGTGCTCCCCAGGCGCTTCTCGCCTCCGCTTAAATATGGGTGTCTGTGCTTATGGCTGTCCTACCTCTGTTGCTGCTGCTGCTGCCATGAACAGCAAAGCTTGACCTCTCCTCCCCAGCTTCAACCCTCCTACCTGTCTGGACGAGCAACACTTCTTTGTAACTTCATACATTGAACTTCCATTTTTTTCTGGAACTTCTGGTTATTTCTTGTTTTGCAGTAGCTGTATTCCTTCTTAGTTGTGGAGGGAGATGGATCCTGTCAGTCTAAGCCTCCATCTTGGCCGGAAGTTTCCTGTGTTTGTTTGCTTCTCTGTCCCAGGGAGAGCTGTCACTCCTATGATGTTGTAAGAGGTGGAATCTTAGGTGTTCGTCAGTAGTGGGTGACCTGTTTCATCACGTTGTGGTGCTGTATGCGGGGGAGGGGTCTGAGAGGGAACAATGCCGCTTGCCCAGTACTCACCCCTTTTCCAGGCACCTCTCCCACTTTCACACCAAACTGGTGCCCCTCTAGCTGTTGCCCTGGCCATCGTTCCCAGAGTGGGTGGGTCTGCAGATGTTCTAGGTCTGTGGGGGCCCTTTAAACAAGCAGACTCTGCTGAGAGACTGGCAGTTTCTGCCTCCACCCCAACCCCCACTGCTCTGCACAGTCAGAAGCAATGAGGCTTGAGTTTCCCCAGTGCTGGGACCCAGAGCTTCTCAGTCTGGTGAGGAGCTGGGAATGCTCCCCAGGTGTCCCTCCTGACTTTTTTAAACGTGAAACTGCATTTTCCTCTGGCCTGCTGCTGCTGCTTCTGCTGCTGCTCCCACCACCACCACATCGTGTCCTCTCCGCCCAGGTTCCACTCCTCCTACCTGTCTGGATGAGTGTTTCTTCTTTATATCTTTGTTTGCTGGACTTCCATGTACTTTGACTTTCTGGAACTTCTGCTTGTTTCTAGTTTTGAGGTACTTGTATTCCTTCTTAGTTGTGGAGGGAGATGCAGCATGTCTGTCTCTGTCTCCATCTTGGCCAGAAGTCCTGAAGACTCTTTTAACATGTTTGCCCATTTCATGATGGTAATTTATGTGCATTCCTGCCTGCACTGCACTGAATGTTCAGCAGTTTTTGACCGAAAGCAGCATAGCTCCAGTGCCCTACCCTCCTTATTCACCTGATCTTGCTCCAAGAAACACTTTTTTTTTTGTTGTTTCCTAGGATGAAAAAAGCCCTCAAAGGGAGACATTTTGCCTATAAGGAAGAAGTGAAGCAAAAAACATCAGAAACATGAAAAGACACCATAATCGACACATTCAGAAACTTCTTTGAGCAGTGGGAAAAAGTCTTAGTAGGTGTATTGTGTCAAATGAAGAGTACTTTGAAGGTGACTGAAGTTTAAACATGTAATAATGTACAATTTTTCATAAATCTGAGTTTTTTTGAGTCCCCCTTCATATATATATTAATCCATATTTTTGTGTGTGTGAATGTATATATGTACATGTATACACCTATGTGTTATTTTTGTTTAAAATTAATAGTAAATTAGTTTCTTTTATAACATCTGCATTTCTTCCATTTTTGCTTCATATTTACTCTTACAACTTTTATTAATGTAAATGAGGCATTTCCATTGACCCCATATTGCCACGAAATGTTTTAAGTAACTGAAACCTGTGGATAATTTTTAAGGACAGTAGTGGTGTGGGTGGAAAGGTCTCTAGCTCACTTAAGATATTATGTATTATTTTCACAATGAATACAGAAATTAGAGATAGAAATTTCAATAGAAACCCATCTCTGCTTCAAAGCAATGCATACATTAAATTATGCTTGTTATTGCCAAGGGTGTTGTATCTGAAGTTGAATTTTCCCAATTTCTCAGAAGTGACAGTTAAGTTATAATCTCAGCATGTTCAGCATGCTTAATGAACTCCTTGGGGAAACCAGAATATCTGTAACACAATTAACTTCCCATTCTTATGTAAATGAGGAGTTTCAGAGTCCCTGATGGAAGCCTGCTTTTTGGCTACAGTTAGCAAATGTATGCTATTAAATGACACATGGAACCTTAAGCTGAAATTTAGACTTCACTCATTTGTGCTGTGACATGTGCAAAGTGCTTAGGAGGAAATGTGAAACTTAGTTGTTTAAATGTAGTTGATAAAATAGGGATCACCATTGGCTAAATTGTCATTGCCACACTGACTGCTTTTACCATTTCCTCTATTTACAGAAGGAATATTCAACATATCTTTCACAAGCAAGACTTGCTTTAATATCACTACTCACTCACTAAATAATTGAAGTTATTTATCTCAGAGAAAATAAGTACAATAACAAAGTTTGTTTTTGTCTCAATTCTCCTCAAAAGTGAATATTTGTTCTGCCAATATTTACTGTCTAAAATATGTCATTTTCTATAAAAGCCTTAAAATTACACTCAGAAAATTTAAAGGTAAATAATGTGTGGAAATTAATAAATAAAAGCTCATTTAAAATAGACTTGAGAGGCTAGACGAGCACATTTTTATGCACATGTCACTTAATGCACACTACTGACCAGAAAGAGTCATACCTTGCATGATACTGTTTAGTATTATACTTCAGCAAGAGGAAGAAGATTACCCCTTGCTCAGCAACAGCTCAACCAATGAGAGATGACATAACTCAGCTATTGAAAAGTCACTATACTTCAACTTTCAGTTTCCTCCAGTGAACTCTTTAGTTTATTACAGCCCCATCTAAACCCACAAAAGAGCCCGCTTTCCTCCTGTGTTCTCTGGACTTGCACATGGTTCCCCATTAGAGCACCTGTCCCTAATGGCAATTCTTTGCTGTTCTCCAATATACTCATTTTGCTGGGGAAATATCTGTTTATCTGTTTGATTAATGTCAACAAATTTAATATAAATAATAGCAAATAGAGAAATATAATTCACAAAGTTAAATATATACTTTTGGGGTATTTTTTAACATTCAAAGTATCTGGACAAGTTTTATAAAATCTATATGTTAAATTTAAAAATCTGGGATCTAAAGTTTGTTTGTTTTATAGACCAGAAATAATGCTTAAAATAAGATGACCTAACAGAAAGAGTGTACCTAAAAAACAAACAAATATAACCCCCCCAAAAACCCTAGAAGATCTTTAGATATCAAAATTTAGGATGACAATATAATAAACAGGAGATTTTCTTTAGGAGTAATAAAAATATTTAAAAGATGGAGGTGGTGGTTGCACTGCCTTGTGAATATACTAAATGACACACAATTTTTACTTTATAATGTTTAATTGTATTTTATGTGAATTTTACCTCATTAAAAAAAGTAACAATCCAAAATATGTATCCAAAAAAAAATATTGTATTCACTTTAAAAAGCGGAGTTTAAAATTAGGATAAAATGTGGTTATTCAATGCTCTTAAAATCAAAATAATTCTTAAACAATAATTCTTCAAAATTAAAGATATCACCTGATTATGTTAAATGCAATTCAGAATAACAATTTGCATTTTGCCTTTCACGTTGGTTATAAAAGGCAGCACTAAACTTTATATACAGCACTTAACACTGAAGGCCTAGGTTAGTGAAGCGAAAGCCAAATGTATCTTTTTTCCATAAAGCTTCATTAAAAAAAAAAAAAAAAAGCAATATAGTCTTAACAACTTGCCCATCTTTTCCCAGATATTTTGCCAAAACTCTTGAAGTGATTTTCTTCTTGGAGTCACAGGTTCTGTAGTGCAAATACTTCTTAAAGGTGTGTGATGTGTTTAGCAATGGCACTGGGACTAAAAATAAAGTACTTCCTAAGAATGTAGAAATAACATGTCTTTGATTGTTAATATATAATTCTATCTATAATGGTTCAGAATGGAATAGAACATCATTTTATTTTTTTACTTAATATTTATTGTATTTTTATCATTACCATTTAATCTCCTTATAGCCCCTCACCCCCAGCAATCATTACACTGTTGTCCATGTTCATTAATTTTAAAGAGAACCATAGTTCCCAGGAAGATTCTGACTCTGATCTCACTTCTGGTCACCAACTAAGGTTGTAGTCATTAATTCTAATATGTGGGTTTTCTCCCACATCTCCAGGCAAGTCCCAGACACAAGCTGGGTGTCCTACAAATCAACTCTGTTCTGACAGAGATAGCATCAGATCCCACAGTAAGGTTTTAGTCCCACAAGACTTCCTCCACTTCAGATGCCAACTGTAATTTCAAATTAACTCTGTTTCTGATCTATTGGCTATAAATCAGAGATTCCCATGACCCTCCTTCTTGAGTCCCATTAATTTGCTCAAGTAGCCCACAGAACTCAGCAAAACATTTACTAGTTTATTGGTTTATTATAAGATGAATAGGGTAAGATTTGGGTAAAGGGTGTAATGCTACACATCCTCCCTGAGGGTACAATTCTCCCAGCACCCCTACATGTTTACAAAATTAGAAGCTCTGTAACCCTATTCTTTTGTGGTTTTGTGGAGGCTTCATTACATAGTCATGATTGACTAAACCAGTGGCCATTGGTGATTGATTTAACCTATAGTCTCTTTTTTCTCCCTAGAGGTTAGGGAGGAGTAGGATAGAGGGCTGAACATTTAACCCTCTAATCACATGATTGAGTCCTCTGGCACCTACCCCTATTTTGAGGTTACCTAGGTAGTTTTCAAAAATCACCCCATTAACAAAACCAAAGACATCTTTATCACTCTCATTCCTCAGGAAATTTCAATGGTTTTTGAAGCTTTGTGCCATAGCTTTTTCCCCTCCTTTTGAGAATGAAGGCCAAGTATATATTTCTTGTTATTAATCACAATATCACACCATATTCTAAATAAGTTTTGTGGCCTGATGGATAAATTATGTATGTCCTGCATAATCAGAATTGGTCAGCAATAGAAGCACACCCATACAGAAAGGGAGCATTACAGAGGGGACTGTTAGTGCTATTCACTTTGCCCTGTTCATGGAAGAAGAGTCCTTGTCCTCGGGGTTCTACATGACCAGGGCAAGCAGTATGTATTTATGAAAGAAGTGGATAACATCTTTCCTTGATCTGAGTCTATTCTTTGAACTATGCATACCATTCTAATTTTGTGGTTTTTGCTATTGTGGTAACAATGAAATGCTAGACCTTTCTTTGACACCATCTGTTCAAGCCTGCTTCATTCCCATGGTCTTCAGGCTAATAGCTTCTGCTTAGTCTTGCATATAGACATTCAAATCATTAGAGGAATTCTGTTTGGGGCATGAGTTTTACAAAGATAACCCCTCTCATTTTCCCGTTCCTTGACAAAAAAGAAGCCCGAACTCTGTACTGTGGTAAGAGAAGCCACTAGGGCTCCTGTTTTCTCCATTGGGACCTTCTGGATCTATAATATTTCCTTACTCTAAACTCTGACATTTTTATTTATTTTATTTTTTTGGCTTTCAAAGCATTGGGACACATGAACTTTGGACCAGCAATATTGTGAACCCATCCACTAAAATAATTTATTGTTTGTTTCTTTTTCTTATTAATTTAAGAGTTGAGAATGAAAGTCTGAAGGTTTCAACCCTGGAAAGTAACAAATAATTCACCAATACAGTGCCACCTTGTAGGAATCTATTATTAAAACCAATTAGATGTGGACAATTGTAGCATTGTTTTTCTTACTGCTATCTTATAATGTCCATTTGGAATTTGTAATCCCTTAAAAGGGATTTTGTATTTCAAACTGTGAAGATTAAACGTGGAACATTAGGGTAAAAAAAAAAAACCAAAAAAAAAACCTGTGTTAATAGAGTCTACACAGCCCTGGCCAATGTGGCTCAGTTGGCTGGAGTGTCTTCCCATTGCTGAAAGGTTGCAGGTTTGATTCCTCCTCAGGGCACATGCCTAGGCCGTGGTTTCGTTCCCATGTATAGGCGTGTATGATCCCCTGTTTGGGTGCTTACTGGAGGCAACCAATTGATACTTCTCTCTCACACTGACATTTCGCTCTCCTTTCCCCTCTCACTAAAACCAGTGGGGGAAAAAAAATCAGTCTACTAAAAGCTTTCAAAATGGGTCAATGAAGATTTTAGTTGTATATTACTGAGATTTCCTTTATTCCTACTTAATTCCTTGTAGTTTTCAATACTATTTAAAGTATTAAGGAGTCCTGAGATCAAAAATTTGAAAACCACTGTTATAGATTAAAAAGACAAAGAAACCAGGGAGATTGCACTGATGGCCTGGGTTCCTTATGCCTCCTTTGGCTTTCTGTTTACCGTATAACCTTACGGTATCTTCTGCACTGTGATGGAGCTGAATTCTCCTCTTCATGTTTCTGAATCTGACTGGGTGACTTCACTTGGAGGATGAAAAGCTAGCAGATCTGATGAAATCAGAAGCTCTAAAAAACCACGGGGGCAATTGAACATACACTGTTGCAAATCTGCTATTGAAGTAAGAAGCTCCCAGTGTAGACCCTTGGTTAGTGGAAAATGGTGAGAGAGCATGAACAAGAGCAGGGCCAAGCTGAGTCCAGCCCTGAGGAGCTAACCTTAAGTGAGATGTGAGGTTAGCTGAACTCAATAAAAAATACAGTCACTGAGTTTTGCTGTGGAATACTGCAGGAATAACTGATACAGGGAGACATATTAAACAAAATCAAGTAACACTATTTATATTTTGACTTAGAAGAAAAAAAAGAAAAAGGGGAAGGAAAAGGCAATAATAGTTTGAAAACCAGGGCAATTAGGTATAATTGAACACTGATCATTTATTCAATAAAATTAATAAATATTATTGCTTTCTCAGTTGTGAGAAAATGTGTTTATTAAAGAATATTTCTTCTCTTTTACATATACTATCTCTAATAATTATGGGTGAAATGGTTGGGGAGGGAGAAACCTGTACAAGCAGGTATACACATGAGTTGACAACTATTAAACTAGATGTGGAGACATGGACAGCCAACATGTTATTTTCTTCTGTTTTTGTATGTCTTTGGAAAGTTCTATAACAAACATGTAAAACACAATCCATAGCAGAGGATAGGAACCATCAGTTGATATTTGTGTCATGGCTGTAGAGCACTACACATGGATTAGCTATAGAAATAGTGACACAAATAGTGCACAAGGGTAGAAAGACCCAAACTCTGTTATGACAGACATTCTGAGAAAGGTACACTGAGCTGAATATAGAGACTTTAAAGTCAGCAGAACATTCCACCCCCTTCTCCCTTTTTTTTTTTTTAAACTACATTAGTCACTTACTGGCTTTATGACCAAATATTTAACTTTCTGAATCACACTGAACTACTGGTAAAATAAAGCATGCTTTGCAAATTAATATGTGGATTAAATGCAATAATAGAAATAATTCAACCAGTAAATTAGATAACAGGGAACATTTTTTCAAAAGTTAGAGCTATTACAACTCTTATTGAGCCTGACTTGTAATGTCTGTGATATACACAGGAACGTTCAGCTTCTTATGATAAACTTACTGAAACCATTAGATCTGTATTGTTGTCTAAAGTATGTGATAACAAAGTTCACTATAATTAAAATTTTACTTGGAATAAAAGACGTACAAGCACATCTCTTAATTTTTAGATCATATTGATAGCTAAAGTACTAATTTAAATATGCTGATGAAAATATTTAGGGTGTGGCAATACATTTACAAAGTGCCTATACTATTCACATCCCCTATTTGTAAACATTTGTTACTGGCATCATGATTTTTTTTCCTGAGATAAAACTGTCAATTATCTTTTAGAACTTTTGAAAGTCAGAGAACCAAACATCCATAACTGCCAGTAGAAAAACTATCCAAAATTTTGTTTTTTTGCTGCTGAATTGTTTTTAAAAGCACTTCAAAATGTTCTATTAACATTTTCAACCTGTAAATATTTATTTTAGACTAAACTATAGTAAAAATAGTAAATGCCTAACTAAATATATTATGCTTATGAAACAAGAGAGTTGAAAAAGTGTTTTTACCAACTCCCATGATTTTAGCAAGGGGTTAAGAAACAGAAAATAAAAAAAAAATATTTAAAGCACCACTCTATATTACCTTGTCAATACTGTGTAATGTAGTAATGTGTATTTGTTAAAATTTTTAAAAATACTCCTATAGGAAAAAAGAGAAATGAACAAGAGGAACAAATAAAAAGATGAAACTATGTATAGCTAGTAAAAAGAAAATAGTTTATGAGACACAGGTGAACCTTATAAGATATGTTAAGTACAGATATAGAATGTAATCTCCAAGTTAAATTAGAGATGAAATAAATAAAACATGTGAATTGAACTTAAGCGTAAACAGAGTAATTAATTAATATTAATTATATGTAGAAAGTAACGACAGTAGCAAATACATCTTAAATATTCATAAGGGATATTTCATGTCACTTCCATACTGACAGCTATAACATCACTAAATTAACCACCCAATGGTGACATCCCTTCTGGTCCATATGTCTTCTGCCCAAAGCACAGCAGTTAACATCATAGCTGCTTAGCAGGCTATCTGCAAATTACTGTGTAGCCAGGCATACTTGCCTCTGCATCATTTCTACTGAGCAAGCACTATTTGCCTTTATATACCATCAGCTGCTAAGGCCTCTTACTTAACATGAACTTGGATCCTCAGAATCACACTGTTAATGGGGAAGGCTGATGCAGCAGAGAGAGGAACAAGACACTTAGATGCTTACAGTATACAATTCAAGAAATGTGATTCTTCCGTCCTGCTTGCACCCTATCCTAAATATATTAACCTACCCAACTATTTTCTTTTGCTTCTTACTCTGCTTTAAAAAGTTTCAAGAAATGTAATCCAAATTCAAATTATTGACTCATTATTCATTCTGTTCCATGACCTCTAGAATAGCTTGCATATATATACTGACCTGCAAATACATATTTTATATATGTCTATATATTATGCATTAAAATTGTGTATATATAAATATATAAAACAATATAAGCTATGTTATTTTTAGAAAAAACATTTTTTTTGGTTGTTGTGATACAGTTTTCATTTTAGTGTTCATAGTTTTGATCCTCCTTCTAAACAAGTTCCTTTAACATTTCATATAACAGTGGTTTGGATCTGATGAACTCCTTCAGTTTTACTTTGTCCTGGAAGCACTTTCTCTGCCTTTTTATTCTGAATGACAACTTCACTGAATAGAGTAATCGTGGTTATAGGTTTTTGCTTTTCACGACTTTGAATATTTCTTGTCTGCAGAGCTTCTTTTGAGAAATCAGCTGAGAGTCTTATTGGGACCACTTTGTATGTAATTCTCTTCTTCTCTCTTGCTGCTTTTAAGATTCTCTGTTTGTCTTTAATTTTTGACATTGTGATTATAATGTGTCTTGGTGTGATTCTCCCTGGGTCCAGTTTTTTTTGGAACTCTCTGTGCTTCCTGAACCTGTAAGTCTATTTCCTTCCCCAAGTTTGGGAAGTTCTGCTTCATTATTTTTTCACATAACTTTTCAATTTCTAGTTCTTCTTCACCTTCTGGAAACCCTATGATTTGGATGTTGGTCCGCCGATAGCTGTCCGATAAGTTTCTGAGCCTCTCCTCATTTTCTTCACTTTTCATTTCCTCTTTTTGCACTGGTTGGCTGTTTGTTCCTTCCCTATGTTCAGAGTTGTTGATTTGATCCCTGGTTTTCTTTCCCTCACCACTAGTTTCATATGTGTTTTTGTTCATTTCAGCAGGACTAGCCTCCATTCCTTCCCCACCTTGTTTAAGATCCGCTATTAGGTCTGTAAGCATTTTTATAACCAAAGCTCTGAACTGAGCCTCAGAAAGATTTCCTATCTGCTGCTTCATTAGATTAGATATTTGCTGTCAGGTCAGCTGCATCACCGGGATCTCTATCACGATCTGTGCCATCCTGACCATTTTGTGTTTACTTTTGCTTCTTGGGCAGGGCTGTCACACCTCCTACACTATAGGGGGTGGAGCCCCATGCACTTGTCACAACCAAGCCACCTGTCTCACCATGCTGTGGTGTTTTCTGTGGGGGTGGGGGTCCAAGATGGATTCCTGCCATTCACTCTCTGCTGAGAGACTGGGAGTCTCCTCCTCTGTCCCCACCCCCTCCGGGCCTCACAGTCCAAGGCAATGGGGGTCTGCCTTCCCCAGCTTTGGAATTGCAAGCTGGGGGTGCTCCCCAGGTGCTTCTCACCTCCCCTTAAATACAGGTGTCTGTGCTTACTGCTGTCCTGCTGCCATCACTGCTGCTGCTGCCACGGACAGCACAGCTTGACCTCTCCTCCCCGGCTTCGCCTCTCCTAGCTGTTCAGATGAGCACCACTTCTTTATAACTTCATACGTTGGATTTCCATTTATTTTCTGGAACTTCTGATTATTTCTTGTTTTGCAGTAGCTGTATTCCTTCTTAGTTGTGGAGGGAGATGGGGCGTGTCAGTCTAGGCCTCTATCTTGGCCGGAAGTCTCCTGCGTTTGTTTGCCTCTATGTCCCAGGGAGAGCTGTCGCTCCTATGATGTTGTAAAGGGTGGAACCTTAGGTGTTTGTCAGTAAAGGGCGACCTGTTTCACCACGTTGTGGTGCTGGATGTTGGGGAGGGGTCTTAGAAGGAACAATGCTGCTTTCACAGCACTCACCCCTTTTCCAGACACTTCTCCCACTTCCGCACCAGACTGGCACCCCTCTAGCTGCTGCCCTGGCCATCATTCCAAGAATGGGTGGGTCTGTGGATGTTCTATGTCCATGGGGGCCATCCAAACAAGCGGACTCTGCTGAGAGACCAGAAATCTCTGCCTCCATCCCAACCCCCACTGGTTTGCACAGTCAAAAGCAATGAGGCTTGATTTCCTCGGTGCTGGGACAGTGAGCTGCTCGGTCTGGTGAGAAGCTGGGAACACTCCCCAGGTGTCCCTCCTGACTTTTTAAAACATGTAACTGCTTTCCGCTGGCCTGCTGCTGTTGCTGCTGCTGTTGCTGCTGCTGCTACCACCACACCATGTGCTCTCTGCCCTGGCTCTGCCCCTCCTACCTGTCTGGATGAGTATTTCTTCTTTGTATCTTTGTTTGCTGGACTTCCATACACTTTGGTTTTCTGGAACTTCTTGTTGTTTCTAATTCTGAGTTAGTTGTATTCCTTCTTAGTTATGGAGAGAGATGCAGCATGTCTGCCTATGCCTCCATCTTGGCCAGAAGTCTAGAAAAATATTTTTGATTTAATTAGAAATGCACTATTTTATCAGAATATTTCTACTGAAGTTAAAGTTGATATATACTTTTATTTTTAAAATAATCAAATTTGAAGTATAGCTTCATACTATATTCCTGTTTACTTTTTATCCTAATTATTTTTCTTAAGTAACACAAGACAGCTCTACATTAGTAATATATATATACAGAGGTGGGAAAAAGTAGAAATATAGTTGTAATACAAATAAATAATATAATTGATAATTCGAGAATAAACTGTTTCATGTACTCTCAAACCTAAACCTACTTTTTATCCCTGAATGTATATAAAATTATGTAATATGTTATAATAATATTACAATGCATTATTTATTCTATAATTATCCATACAAATTTTTTATTGTATTCAGAACTCTGGGGTAAGCATGGTTACTTAAATGACTTGACCTGTGTACCACATTTTGTCTGAAGTAGCCACATCATGTGTTGCATTGTATTCCTCCAAGATTATCTAGGGGAATTATGAAGAGCAGTAAACACATTTCCATTCACTTCTGTGGTTGGTGGATAATCAGACTTCATTTTTACAAATGCAACTTTTCTCTGACTTCTTTATAAAACCAAAGAAAGGTCAACATTAAATATATCAGACTATCAAAGTACAAACTACAGCGGAGCTTCAGGCTATAATTTTGATCAATTAGTAAGCACTGAATAATCCATACAACTCAATTTTTAACACATTTTAATCAAACAAATATTATGAAACATTTTTAATGTCAAAAAAGACAGAATTAAAATAATGTAAAATTAAAATAATAGTTTGATCACTATATAATTCATCAGATAATTTGATACATCCATATTATAAAATGTTTTGTTTTATTTTAAAGCACTTATGAGCTCTTTTGCAAAACATTTTGTTTGTTTCTTAGATATGATGCATTATGTTCAATAGGCCTATAAAGTGAGTTTATCCAGTAATGATAGATACCATAAAACTAGCTAAATAATTGAATGTTTTTCTTTACTTCAGCATTATCTCACTTATAAAGATCATTTGGAGAATGTCATTTATTTATTTATTTACTAAAAACAAAATTTCTTTTCTAAAATTTTATTGCCTGTTTTGTGAAAGATTATTTTAAATTCCATTTAAAGCTATTAGATTTATCTGATGACTGTCTTAGATGAATGTATTATGCTTTTCTTAAAATTAAAAAATAATGATAAGGAAAATCTCACTTATTTCAAGAAAGTGAATAGTTAATTCATTCAAAGTCATTTTAATTAAGGTTTATTTCATGTACAATTTTAGATATGAAACCACCAAAATTTATAAAGCACTTTTAGAGGCCAATGACCAACCTGTGAGAAATAGGAAAACATAAATACATTTAAAAGCCCAATCAAAAATACTTTATATAAAACATCAAATCATTACTGTATATTTGTTTATATTTATTTTACTTCATTAAAAGTAAATATTTTAATTATTTTTTGACATAGCATGAAGCTTTATGCCATAAAGAGAAAGATAAGGGTCAAAACTATACATGATGGCTACATTTTATTTATGATTAACTCAATTCCTGTATTAGTTTTCTAAGGCTTCCATAACAACAAACCACAGACTGGGTGGCTTAAACAATGAAAATTTATTTTTTCACAGTTTGTGGTTAGAAATATGAGATAAAGATTTTAGCACAATTGGTTTCTTCTGAGGACTCTCTCCTTGGCATGTAGATGGCCTTCACATGGTCATACTTCTGTTTATCTGTGTACAAAATCCTCTTTTTATGAGACTATGGTCATATTGGATTAGGGACCATCTTAACCTCATTTTAACTTAATAACCTTTTTTAGAGACTATCTTCAAATACGCTCTCATTTTGAGGTTCTGTGAATTAGGACATCAGCACATGAATTTTGGAAAGACATAATAGTTGCCCACAAATATGACAAATTTGCTTTAAAAAACTTAGTGTAAATTGAATCTACTCTTTGAGCTGGAGAAGTATGCATCTCTAAGTGTCTGCCTGGTGCACATATTCTTTATAAACAAAATGGCCAAGATGGTTTTTCATTGTGAAGCATAGATTTACCTTTTATATTACTCTGAGTTCTCTAGAGAACCATATAGACCTATCATCTACCTACCTGTTATCTATCCATCTGTCATCTATCTATAATTTGCTGAGAAATAGGAATGGAGAGAAGGAATTGGTTTACACAATTGTCCCAAGATCTACAGTCAGTGACTCAAGAGAACCTATATTTTAGTTCTAGCCAAATGTGAGTCTGAAGACAACACCAATGTCCCAGACAGAAGACAGAGAGAGGAAAAATTCTCTCTTACTCAGCTCTTTCTTCTATTCAGGCTTTCACATATTGGATAAGGCCCACCCACACTGGGGAGGGCAAATTGCTTTTACTCAGTCTATCAATTCAAAAGTTAACCTCATTCAGATTCACCAACACAACACAATCACAATAATTTAAGCAATATCTGGGTTCAGTCAAGATGACACATAAAATTAACCATCACATCATTTAACTCCTTAATTTCTATACTCAAATCATCTAAGACAATAGCAGATAGGTTTTGTGTTCTAAAGGTTTTATAATTGAGGATCACCTTACAGGAAAATAAAAAAAGGTCAAATTCAAAATAAAAATCAACATCAAAATTAATAGAGGTTTAGAATGAAAAAAATCGCATCAAATAGAAACTTTAAAAATTTTTAAAAAGACAGTGATAACCATGAAGGGACTACTTCCACTCTTTCCTAGCTAGAGCCTTAATGAAAAAATAAAGGATGTGTATCCAGATCCAGGAAACACCACACTCACAAATAGAACACAATGATATAACAAAATTTATAAATGAACTTAATTAGGCTTACCATCAAAAGTGAAAGCAGAGGTATTGGATATGATATCTATATCTGTATCTATATCTCATATATATAATATTTCATATATTAGATATGAGGGAGATCTATTCATTTACATTTATCGATTATATATCATCTATCTATAATCTGTCTATCAATCATCTATCACCTGTCTATCATGTGTCACCTGTCTATCATGTGTCTATCTATTTATTGTGTATTTATTAATCTAAATGACTTGTCCTGCCAGAAAATTCCTTCAGTGCTGTCACTGATTTTAAGAAGAATCCAGATAAACTCTAAAACTTGACAAGGCATGACAAGGATTAGACTTCATTAGAGAAATGGAAAATGCAGAAAGGCAATTATTGGTACAAAACAAACATCACTAAACAGATGTGAGGCACAAGATCTGTATCACTTGGCATAGATTTCATTTCATGAAGGAATCCATCCTACTATGGGTCTCCCATGGGAGATTTGTATTTTGCCGTTAGAATCTCAAGAATGTCTCTTTTTATTCCCAAACAACCAATTGGTCAGAGTAGCAACTGGTTTTGCAGTGGGTGATATTTTATTATCCACTTCTCATAACCAGAGATACTTCTCTTCCAGGGTACTTTTGTACTTTAGTTCACTGTTAGCCCATGATTATTGCCGCCCTTCATTTGTCTAGATGACTTCCAGTCATTCTTATCATGACAAACCTTGGGCTTCTGTAATTGTTCAGTCCTAAAAGGATTCTAGCTTCCAAACTTCCAAAAAGCCAATACAGCCATCAGACTCACTCCTATTTGAATAGAATAATATGTCCCTTCGAGGTCTGTGACCATTCTTCATTACCTTTTCCAGTATCTTGTCCTCCTCCCAAATTGACTGACCCAAGGATGCAGAGAAGACTCTCACTGTTGGACTCCTGTTGATTGTCACCCCAAAAAGGCTATCTCAACCCTAAAAGGGGCCCAGTAATTCCTTTTGCTTTTTCCAAAGACTCTTACCTAGAAAGGGTGGAATTCATCTTTTCCTGGTCAACACTGTAAGGCAAGAACCATATTTTAATGGCTACTGTGGACATAACTCATGTGAGGAAAACTAAAACAAAATTGAGAACATACCTTAATGAAATATTTAGTCAGCAGGTTTATATCATTCCTTTACAGCCTGAGCCATATTCTTAATATTATTTCTTGTACCAAGAGTATAATGTTAAATTCAATAGTTCTTCAAGTTTCTGAATTTGTTATAACATATCATTAATATAATAGCAAAACCCATGGCATGCAGAGCTTCATAAAAGTATTTAGATAATTTCCTGGTAAATATAGTTTTTCTTGACATAATTTAGAAAAAAATTCTCTTCACTACCATAAATGACTCATGAATATTTAAAATACTTGCTAGCTAGTATTTAAAATGCTAGCACTAACACAAATACTTGAAAAGCATAAACAAATTTTATTTTAGCCAAAGCTCATACTTATTCTTGCATAGGGATGATTAAGATTTATTTTGACTGCATTTCATGCAGTGGAATAAGCAGTTTAAAGGATCCAATATCAGGAAACTAGATGTAGAGAAAAAGAATGTAAAAGCCATAATTAGCCATGTTAAACCAGCAAATCGATTTAATAGATGAAATCATGTATTTGCAAGGAAAAATATTATTTGTTCTTAGTTCAAACTTACTGATGGTGAAAAAGCTTCTCTAGACTTTTCATCAAAAAAAAGACACTTCATAGGATATAAAAATGTTAAATCACTCTATTGTATAAACTAATATAACATATGATATTGTATACCAACTATACTTAAATAAAATAGAAGAGAAAATATACAGTCCTTTAGGATGTAATAAAATAGCAATGGAAATGATTCCAAGGAAATGAAGACCAAAGTAACTGGTAGTCACCTCCAAGTTTTATTACTATCTTTTCATATGCCCCATTGGCAATACCACAAGATGCCCAGGACAGCAATGCTTTCTTATTTTATGATCTTGCATAATTTCTGACTCCAATGTCCTCCAGCCATATTCAAATGTGCAAATCATAATATTTTAAAGTCCAGCTAAAATATCATAACCTGTCCAGTATCCTCTGATCTGATTTTCTCAGCATAAAGTAGTCTCCCAGTCCACTTTATTATTTTAACACTCCATTCTAAACATCCTTTGATGCTTATTGCTTTGGAACGATTTTACTATATACTGTCATTTTCTTTGTGGAGGCAGAAATTGTCATTGATGTTTCTCTGTATAAATCATAACATCATGAAAAATCTCTCACTGGTATTTGATAAAATCAAAGTTGTTAAAATAAGTTTTAACAACTTATTTTGTTAAAAATTGTTTCTCCATCTTTATTTCTATACAAAGATGAATACTATATGAAGAAGGGAAAGTATACATTTGGACACTTTTTTTCTTTTTGCTTAAACCATTAAATCAAGCAAATACAAAGAATCATATTGTTATTGAAAATGCTGATGCTTATATTATGAACAATGCCTTTTCATTTTCTACAAAAAAAAAAGTGTTATTACATTATGGGGAAAATTCATTGGGTAGGGAACTATGATTAAAAAAATAAGCAATCATCTCAGACCAATAAATAAATGATTGAAAATTTTGAACAATGAAAATATATTAATTATCAGAAAGGGGGTCTTACTTACAGTAGCTTGAATCTACACAATCTTGAGGAAAACTTTTCTACTCTAGTCAAATAAGACTCTTAGGTCAGTAGAAGTTCCAACATAGGGGATGGGGAGGTTTAGCCCCTCAATAGGGCCCTAAACTATAACACAATTCTACAACACATCTTCTTTTATAAATGTCTTGGAAAATGGTCGGACATCCCCTATACAGAAGCATTTATCTATTTGAGAAGCCATAGAGATTTATATAAAAATTATAAACTTAGCCCTACTAATGCAGCCCTTACTGATCTCCAAAGGCTCGCTGAACCAATCCCAGTCCCAGAGACCCCAGGGAAGGGCCTTTTGCTGCCTTCTTCCCTACCTCTCATACTCAGGGTCCCAGGCACAACCACTGGCCTCTGCTTCTCCTGCCCCTAAAACTGCTCCAACAACTAAGCTCTTACCCCTAATTAAAACAGCAGGAGAATTTGGGCCCCAGCTAACACACTGACACTTCTCACTCATTGAGCTGATGCAAATCAAAGCTGACCTTGGGAACTATTCAAACAATCTGGACAGATGTATGGATGCTTTCTAGCACCTTACTTTAGCACATGAACTGACCTGGAAAGGTGTGATGGTAATTCCAGGACAAACATTGTCACACATTGAATGGGAAAAAGTAATTAAGGAGGCCATCAAGTTTGCTAACAATAAACATCTGTCTGACAACAAATATCCTATAGGAGAAACAATGGTCCCATCCATAGACCCTGAATCTGATTATAATAGCAATTCCCAAAAGTGGGAAAGTGACCATTTCTTACTCTGTATTAAGGCAGGACTCAAGGCATGCCACCAAAAGGCCACTAATTATTCTAAGATGTCTGCCATTAGCCAAGACACACATGAAAATCTTATTACCTTCTTGGAAAGGCTGAGAGAAGCTCTCATTATACATACTAACCTCGATCTAGAGGCTCACAAGGGGCAAGTAATATTAAAGGAGAACATTTTAACCCAATATGCTCCTTACATTAGGAGAAAGTTACGAAAGCTTCTCCAGGGACAGGGTTTCCTTGGATGAAATGCCAACTGCAACCAATGATGTCTTTTATGGTGGTGAGCAGGACGGTGTGGCCAGAGCTCAGGAGAAGGAGAAATGGAGGGAGATGAGGCACGCCCACGTTTTAGTCATGCTTGCAGGACATTCACAGTCACATCCTGTATGTCTTGCTCCAAAAGACATTAAATGTCACGTGTGCCAAAAGGCAGGGCATTGGGCAAAGGAGTGTCCTAATCATAATAAGCCTCCTCAAACACAGTGCCACAAAAGCAGGACTACAGGCCATTGGATAGCCCTCTGTCCCTAGGGCCAAACAGCCCCCAAAGCCTGGGGCCGTGACTACCTTTCAGATGGTAACTCAGGACTGATGCTGCCCATCCCAGTCAGCCCCACTTCAAGAGATTACTATTACTGGAGCCTAGGGTACAGGGTATGTACCCTGTACAGGTAGGACAGTAAGTAACCTTTTTATTGGATACTGGGGCCATCCACTCTGTCATTAGTGCCTTCTCCAGACCCCTTTCTTCCCAAACTTGCTCTGTCCTGTGTGTGGTAGAACGCCCACCACTAAGAATTTCACTCCTCCTTTGGGCTGTCTCTGGGATGGATATTATTTTATTCACTCCTTTCTTGTAGTCCCTGAATGCCCAACTCCTCTCCTCAGGAGCGCTCTTCCCCAATTGTTAGGAACACTGAACAGTTATAAGGAGAACATCCTGTTCTAAGACCACCTCTCTGAATGTTAGTTACACAAACTGAAGGCCATCTGAATACTCTCACCCCTACAAGGAAGAGTCAAATGGACTCAGTGGTCTGGGACACCGGCGTTCCTGGCCAGGCTAAAATCGCTACCCGAGTCCTCATTAGTCTTAAGGTTCCTTCACAGTTTCCTCACCAGAAGCAGTACCTGCTGAGGCCCGAGGCAAGGGACGAGCTTCAGTCTATAATTTCGAAGTTCCTTTCTCATGGACTACGTAAACACACTAGTTCCCCTTGTAGCACCCCTGTATTAGCAGTCAGGAGAAAGGACAACTCCTATACACTAGTCCAAGTTTTAAGAATTATTAACAAAGTGGTAGTTCCACTGCACCCTGTGACCCCCAACCCATACACCCTTCTGGATACAATTCTTGCAGATTCTGTATGGGTCACTGTGGTAGATCAAAAAGACACATTTTTTTTGCATTTCACTGGACATAAAGTCCCAATTTGTTTTTGCCTTTGAATGGACATTCCCTGAGGGCAGTCCCAACAACTAACTCAGACCATCCTACCCCAAGGATTCAGAGACAGTCCCCATTTATTTAGTCATGCCCTGGCTGAGGACTTGACTGTTTACAGCTAAAAGAGGGGGCATTGCTTCACTATGTAGATCAGCGGTTCTCAACCTGTCGGTTGCGACCCCTTTGGGGGTCAAATGACCCTTTCACAAGGGTCGCCTAAGACCATCAGAAAACACATATATAATTACATATTGTTTTTGTGATTAATCACTATGCTTTAATTGTGTTCAATTTGTAACAATGAAAATACATCCTGCATATCAGATATTTACATTATGACTCATAACAGTAGCAAAATTACAGTTATGAAGTAGCAACAAATATAATTTTATGGTTGGGGGTCACCACAACATGAGGAACTGTATTAAAGGGTTGCGGCACTAGGACGGTTGAGAACCACTGATGTAGATGATTTACTTATTTGTTCCCCAAATCAGAAACTGTCTGTCTTGCATACTATTCAGAAATTAAATGCCTTAGCTACATGGGATTATATGGTTTTCAAGTCTAAGGCTCAGCTAGTTAAACAGGAAGTGCATTATTTGGGCTTGGTCCTTACCCCAGGAGAAATGGGACCATTCCACAGAGTCCAGGCCAGCACTCAACATCCTGAACCTGACACCTGAGAACAACTGACGTCCTCTCCTGGCCTAACTGGGTATTGCAGAATCTGGATATCTAATTATAGCCTTATTGCACAACCTCTTTACGGTATCCTCAAGGGCCTGGAAGATTCGGCCCCTTTAATACGGGGACAAAGTCAACAAAAGGCTTTCAATCAGTTTAAGACTTTACCCACTCAGGCCCCAGCCCTAAAACTCCGTAATCCCTCCAAACCTTTCTAACAATACATGCATGAAAGGAAAGAAATAGCCCTTGAGGTCCTCACCCATAAGTTAGGTAATACCTAGCAACCCATGGCCTACATAGTTAAAAGGCTAGACCCCATAGCCCATGGGTGGCCATCCTGTTTTCAAGGTGTTGGGGCCTCACTCTTCTCCTAGGAGGAGCCTTTAAAATTACTCTTGGGGCTCCAGTCCAAGCACATACTAGTCATAGGATCCCAAAATTCCTACAAACTAAGGGTCCCTGCTGGCTTTCTGATAACCAACTCGTGAGATACCAGGCCTTGATTTAGAAAATCCTGATGTTACAATGTTTCTCTGTGGGACCCTAAATCCTGCCACCCTCCTTCCCAATTTGGCAAATAACTTGCCGTTCCATTCCTGCTCTGAAATTCTATCTCCTCTAATCCTTGCCCCGATCTCTTCAATAGGCCTCTAGACAATCCAGATATTATTTGGTTCATAAATGGCAGCAGTTTTGTTCTTCAAGGAAAAAGAAAGGTAGGGTATGCAGTAGTTTCTCTCTCTAAGATGATAGATGCATGAGCACTACTTACCAATTCCTCAGCTCAATTAGCAAAATTAATAGTTCTTACCTGAGTGCTTACATGAGCAGAGGGAAAGAGAGCAAATCTTTACACAGATTCTAAATATGTTTTCCTAGTCCTACATGCTCACGCAGTAATCTGGAAGGAAAGGGGCTTCGTCACCACCAAAAACAGCCTTTTCAAATACAGCCCCAAATCTTTGAACTCCCTGAGGCTCTTCATAGGCCTCAGCAAATATCAGTCATTGTAAGGGATATCAAAAGGGGAATTCTGAGGTAGCCAAGGGCAACTGCCCAGCAGATGTCACTGTCAGACAAGTGGCTCTTCAGGATATACAAGTTCCCAGTAACTGAGTAACTATGGAAGTTCTCATCCTTGAGGCATCCCTGCCCATTCCATCTTACACTAAGGAAGAACTGTCCTCAGGGACATGGAAAGGGTTTCAACTTCTCCCTTCAGGATGGCTTAGCCAAGGAACTTAGTCCTACCCCAAAATGTACAATGGAAAATCATTAAGTCCTTCCACAAATCAACTCACTTGGGAAGAGGATCATTAACCACCCTTATTAACAGGATATTTCAGGGAAAGGGGCTGTCCAAGAAAATCGATCAAGAAGTATCCTCTTGTCCCATTTTCCTTCTGAATAACCCCTAGGGAGCACATAAACTACCACTGAATCAGCCTGCCTGATGTAAGGGATCCTATCCAGTGGAGGATTGGCACATAAATTTTACCCAAATGCGCCCTAGAGAAAGTCACAAATACTGGTTATTCTTTGTAGATACCTTTACAGAGTGGATAGAGGCCTTTCCAACCCGAACTGAGAGGGCCCAGGAAGTAGTTAAAAAGCTTGTACATGAAATTATTCCTAGATTTGGGATACCCTGTTCACTTCAAAGTGATAACAGGACAGCCTTTACTTCCACCATAGTCCAGAAAATCTCCAAACCCCTGGGCATAGACTACTAACTCCACTGTACCTGGTGCTCCCAGTCATCAGGACAGGTGTAGAGAGCCAATCAATTCTTAAAAACTGTTATTAGAAAAATCACACAAGATACCTCTCTTAACTGTAAAGAAGCTGTTCCAGTTGCTTTGCTCAGGACCAGGGTGGCCCCCACAGCCCACTTGACGTTCAGTCCCTTTGAGACATTATATGGCCAACATATTCTATATTCAGAACTCTTGATAGAAACAGAAACTTCCTCCCTGAAAGCCTATGCACAGGGTGGCTCAGTTCCAGGCCACTCTCAGGGAATTTGGTCTACAGCAAAAACCTAGTCAGGATACAACTTCCCCATTGTATCCCCCAGGAACCCGGGTTTTAGTAAATTTTGGAAGGATGGTTCCCCAGGTTCTCAACTACAACATAGTGAAAAAGACACATCCTTGTTGTTATATCTTTTCCAACAGCCACCGAGGTCCCTGGCACTTTTAGCTGGACACACCACTTTTGAATCAAACCATGGAAAGAATTAACTAAACTCGCAGGACTGTCAAAACAACAGGACAATGCTACCTACTCCTGTGAGCCAGTGGATGACAAGTTGCTTTTTTGGAGGATCACTCTTGAGCCTGATAAGACCCTCTTATTGTATCCCTTTTAGCTTATGCTCGGTCTCCACCTGAAACTGCCTTTGAATTGGCCAATTACATGTCCCAAGCTTTCCTTCTGCCATGGGAACAGCAGTAGGGGGTACCTCTTCAGGAATCCACCACCACCTATCATAGGAAACAGTTGAATCATTAACTAGAACATGGAAAACTGGACTCATTAGCTGGGGTCACCTTCCAAAACTGAAGGGCATTAGGTCTCCTTGGAGGCTCAAAAAGAGGGACACGCCTATGCCTTAAGGAAAAGCATTGCCTCTGTGCTAACAAATCAGGACAAGTCCATCAAAACACCCAAAGCATTCTTAAATCCACGTCTAGGATCAAAACTTCGACCTCTTTCTGAGATTAAAATTCATGGCTTATGTCTTTACTTTTTCCCTTTGTAGCCCCATTACTAATCATGCTAATGTTATTACTATTTGGCCTAATGCTAATCAACTTAATAAATTTATCTTCTAGAATAGAGGTTCTAAAGCTACAAATAATCATCGTGAACAACTATGTACCCCAGGGACCCCAGGATCCAGACATATTATGGACCAATGGATGGACACTTCCTACACCTTCATTGATTGATACTTAGCAAGCAGATGAAATCCAAGGAAGTCCGAATGTCCCTTTGCAGCAGAAGGTAGCCAGAATGGTCATTGCCCCAAAGTCCCCAAGGATTTGGGTTTCTAATGATTGAGAGGGAACAATGTTAGGTAGAAGTTTAGGAGCAGGAGGAGGGGTGGGAGGGGGTCCATAGTACTTGCAGAAAAAGCTCATAAATAACTTTGATTAACTACCAGTGGCCATGTACCTGTTTTTGTTTGTTTGTTTGAAAGAGGGGAAGGAAGAGAGAAAGAGAGGGAAAGAAACATCAATGTGTGGTTGCCTCTTGCTTGCCCCCAATCAGGGAACTGGCCTGCAGCTCAGGCATGTATCCTGAATGCGAAACAAACTGGCGACCCTTTTGTTCACAGGCAAGCACTCAATCAACTTTGCCACATCAGCCAGGGCTATATATCTGCGTTTAACAGGATAATAAGAAGTGATCTAGAGCAAGATTAAAAACTGAGTTAAAGGACTTCCACCCATAGTTATGCTTACAAGGTCACTCCTTCCCTTGGAAGAGTATGCTCCACCTTCTCCCACCAAATCAATATGCAATTCCCTTACCCAACCCTACAGACTATATAAGACCTCAGGACAAAGAGACCAAGTGCCTAGGCCTTTCCCATCCACCTTGGCTAGGCCTGTTCTTTTCTCTGAAGGTATTACTAATAAACCCTGCTTGCATGCTAAAAAAAAAAAAAAAAAGTGACTGGTTAGATAGTGGTATCATTCAAAGACACACAGAACATAGAAAGATAAGCTAGATTCAAGGGGGAAAATGTGCTTCTAGTTAAGTACTTACATACAAAAAAAAATTATTTTTTCAGATCTCTGATTATACTTTCTTTTATTTATTTAAAAGTGTTTTCTTTAATATCTATCCTGCTGTAGTTTTTACAAATATAGAGAAAGTAACTTGAGGATAGACTGTAGGGAAAATATAAGACACCTTGTCCTTGGAGTAGGCTTAGAAAGTTGTGGGTTTCTTTCTTTTTTCTTTAATTCTAACAACAGATGTACACAAAGTAAACTTTGTGTTTTAATATATTTTATAAAAGTAATAGTGAAATTTAGGGTAGAATGCTTTCTGTTACTTCTTGTCACGTTTTTGTATTTATCTCTATTTGATACAGCTTAATATTTGTTTTTATGCATTACAGGAGAACTAAAGTGGGCAAAATAATTAGTAAACATCTTCCATCTTCCTACTTAGAAATGGGCATTATTTAGTTTAGTGCTTCCTAACTAAAAATATGTATAAATTTTTCCGAAGGTTTCCAGTTGCTGAGGAGAGGCTAGAGGTCTCAAGCAATTCTTTCCTGGGGAATGCATCAAGGAAGATTATGTAGCCCTCCCAGGTGTTTAAACAATTTCCTAACTGGTAAACTGTAATCCTGGATAAAGTGTGCCAAGAGATTAGCAGCATGGGTTTTCTGTTATTGCTGTTGTTATTTTCCCTACTGGGTAGAAACTAAATATCATCTTCCCAGGTGACAAATAGGTCCCAGCTAGGCAATACACACTAAGTCTCTTAAATCTAGTTTCCAAATTTTATGGGCATCTTTGGCACAAGTTTAAACATTGTGAAAAATTTAATAACCTTATCTACCTGGATAAAATGAAATAAGAGTCTGCTGTGATTACATCATGGCTGCACATCTTTTTCCTCAAGCAATTTCTAAAAAAAATTGTCCTAAAGTGTCACCTGAGATTTAATCTAGTCCTGGAATACAGACGTTACTGTTTCTTTTCTCTCAACCAATATGAAGACACCAGAACAAAAATAAGTTTTATACACACAAACAAGATTGAGATATGCTACTTTTTAAATTAATACAAAAATTATAATACAGTAGTATACTTTAGATGCATAGTGTATGTCTGAAAAAAAAAACAACTTCAAATTCACTTGTTGAAACATCAAAAGAACATTGTGTGAGAAACTGATATCCTGTTTCTTAAAATTTCTACATGTTATTGTTTTGATTAATTTGATGTTAGGTATCTCGAGGAACAATACTGTGCTATTTCTTTTATAAATAAACTTTAACAAACCACTATTCTTATATATTGTTTCTCCTTGTTCACTTTCCTCCTCTTCAATCATGGCAAATCTATAAAACCAATCATCTTCTCTTTCAACTGTACTCTTAAGAGGGTTTTTATTTTCCAGTGCATACTAGCTGGTATGGACATTTGATCCCCATATGACTTTTTCACTCTGTTAACTCAATTGCTGCCTTTGTTATAGAGGCTACTGCAATAGGCCAAAGAGGTTGTCTTCCAAGACTCTATAATCTTGAAAGAAAAATGTACATGAAATTCTGTATCTTAGTTTCCCCCTATGGTTTGAGGAAGGACTCCGTCGTCGGCAGCCATCCGTCTTGAGAGACGATGGTGTAGCTTCTTAAGAGTCTATCTGCACCGCCGAGAATGGCTGTGCAGTCCGACTCGGGAGTGACACGGTATCTGTCTCCTCCCGTGTTGAATCGACATCTTGCGATGACGCTGGAGTGTCCTCTCCAGTGAAGCTGAAGCTACAGAGCCTGGGCAGGGTGATATGGAGGGTCTGCTGTTGCCCATGCAGCAGACCCCCCCTCTCTTCACAGCTGAAGGGTCCAAGGGAAAGACGGAGTCAATACAGCTTGGCTTCAGGTGCGCCGCAGGAGTTGCCGGTGTTGACTACAACGTCAAACCGCCTTAGGGACTCCGGCTCCGGATTTTCTATCGGGGTTTACTCCCTTACCCTTTCCCCTGAAGAGGTATGCCGCAAGGCAGCGGAGGTTTTTTGGAGTCAGAGTTTTCCTTCTCTGATGTGCCCTGACTGGAAGATCGAACCAGCGACACTTAGCTCGCAGGCCGACGCTCAATCCACTGAGCCAAAGCAGCCAGGGACGGAGAGGGAATTAATAAGTACAAATAGGTAGTTACTCAATACCATAGAAATATAAAGTACAGTATAGGAAACAAAGTAGCCAAAGAACTTATATGCATGATCCATGGACAAAAGCAGTGGTGCGGTGATTGCCTGAGGGAGTAGGGGATGCTGGTAGAGAGGAGGGAAAGGGGAAAAATCAGGACAACTGTAATAACATAATCAATAAAATATATCTTAAGAAAAAGAAAAGACATTGTGAAGACTCCATTTTAGAAAATAATGTGACTTTTTAAAATTATATATATTGTTGCATTATATTAGAATGAAGTTTTTATTTTATGTTTTTTGTTTTCATTGAGGTATAATTGACATATTAGTTTCAGGTATACAGTATAATGATTCCATATTTCTATATATTATACAATGGTTACCACAATAAGTTTATTTAACACCACACATAGTTACAGCATTTTTCTTGTGACAAGAACTTTTAAGACCTATTCTCTTAGCAACTTTCAAATATGAAACAGAGTATTACTAATTACAGTCACCACTACATTCCATTGTCTACTTTGTATCTTTTGACTCTCTGCACCACTCATTTCACCCAGCCGCCATCCCACCTCCTCTGGCAACTACAGATCTGTTCTCTGTGTGTTTTATATTCCACATGTAAGTGAGATCATATGGTATTTGTCTTTCTCTGTCAGACTTATCTCCCTTAGCATAATGCCTTCGAGATCTATCCACATCACCGCAAAGACTTCTTTTTTAATTTCTGAAAATATTTGTGTGTGTGTGTGTGTGTATCACATTTTCTTTATCCATTTTTTCATGGATACTTAAATTGTTTCCATATCTTGGCTTTTGTGAATAATGATGCAGTGAACATTGGAGTGCGTATACCTTTTTGAGTTAGTGTTTTTAGATAAATACCCAGAAGTGAAATTTCTGGATCATATGGTAGTTCTACTTTTAATTTTTTGAGGAAACTCTGTAGTATTTTCTATAGTTTCTGCAACAATTTACATTCTCACCAACAACAGTGCATGGGGTACCCTTTTCTCAACATTTTAACCAACACCCATTTTTTCTTGTATTTGTGGTAATAGCCATTCTAACCGGTGTCAGATGATATATCACTGTGGTTTTTAATTTCCCAGACAATTAATGACATTGAGCAGATTTTCATGTACCTTTTGACCATCTACACATCTTCTCTAGAGAAATGCCTATTCAGAACCCCTGCATCTTTTTAAATTGTTTTTGGTTTGCTTTGGTTTTTTGTTTTGTTTTGCTTTGTTTTTGCTATTGAGATGCAGGAGTTCTTTATGTATTTTAAATAATAACCCCTTATCAGATAATATGATGTGTTAATATTTTTTCCCATATGGTAGGTTGACTATTCATTTTGTTGGTGTCCTTT
This sequence comes from Furipterus horrens, assembly GCF_987537825.1. Classification (NCBI taxonomy): domain Eukaryota; kingdom Metazoa; phylum Chordata; class Mammalia; order Chiroptera; family Furipteridae; genus Furipterus; species Furipterus horrens. The sequence goes on along the minus strand of NW_028327182.1, from coordinate 30,716,244 downwards.
GCTGTGCAGAGCTTTTAGTTTGATATAGTCCCACTATTGTTGAACTAATGGTGGTATCGGTGGTGTCAGAGAACAAAAGCCAACCAAAAGGAGTTCCCTGAAATTTAATCTAGTAATTTGTACCTAGGGAGAAATCCCCCCAAATATGGATGGTTGCAGTCCAAAAGTGCTATATTTGATCTCAGTCAAAGCATGTTTTCAAAGTGTTTTCCTTAAAAAGCTTGTATTAAATAGGGAAATTTCTCCATAGACAACGAATAACTAAAAAAGTAGAGTAGTTATATTATTTATTAAAGACACTTTTATGAAATTTGTAGCTTTACTCTGTTAAATCTCTTTGAATTAATGAATTAACTTAGGACCCATCAAGGCCTTTGACAGAGGGCTTAATTTATTATATTTTAAGTTCAATTGCAATAGGCAAGACTTTTTATTTTCTATATAACATCCTTATGTCCCCACTTCCTACTAATTTTTTTACTTCCTTAATAGCCATCCTTCCCTTTGAATTGTTTGGTTAATACCCATTTTAAATCACAATTAATTATATAGATCTGTATATCTTGTTCAGTGTATTTTTCTTCATTCAGCAGTTTTAAATTATATTGATGGCACTGAATCTATGTTAAGTTTATTGATTCAAAGAACTACACAGCACTACATGATAGACAGATATTGCTACTTACTCCCCATCCTCATTAACAACTGCTACAAATATTTTTCATATGTATAACTTATGAAGCAATATGAATGTGTTTTCAGGATATTATTCAAGAGTGGGGATATGGGTATATACCAGCTTGTATCCATTCTCTGTTAAATATATGTATAAAATTAAGATTACATGTCTTTAGTGATTATGAAATTGTTAAGCATTTAAATTAAATAATACATTATATAGTATATTACATACTTTCAATTACGAACAATTTCTGTTTTAAGATGCAGTCATATGGAAGTATACAAATGTTGAAACTCAAGTGACAAAATATGGAGGGGGAAGCCCCCCAAAACCCAGAATTTCTTATAAAAATTATGTCTTTATTCTTACATGTTTAAACTTCAGTCACCTTCAAAGTACTCTCCATTTGATGCAATATGCTTATTAAGCTGTTTTTCTACTACTCAAAACAGTTTTTGAATTTATTCATTTTCATGCCTTTTAGTGCTTCTGCTGTTTTTTTGCTTCACCTCTTCCACTTCAGCAAAACATTTCCCTTTAAGAAATTTTTCCATTTGGGAAACTAAAATAAAAGTCGCTTAGAGTGAGATTGTGTGAATAGGGAGAGGAGGGCATAGAGGTCATTCTGCTTTTGGTCAAAAACTGCTGAATAATCAGCGTGGTGTGTGCAGGTGCATTTGTGAATCACCCATCATGAAATGGGCAAATATGTTGAAAGAGTTTTCAAAAAAAAATATTCACTGAAGCCAAACACAACCTCTCACAACAACACCAGCTAGTACACTGATACAGATGGGATGCTAGAGCATTCACTTAGCAGGAAAAGCTTGTACTACAAGGGGCCCGCCCTCCAGAAGATATAAGGTTAGTGCAAAAATAATGTCCTATTTTGAGGTCTATTTTAAAAATGAAAAAGCCCATGGTTATGAAAATATTTATTCATTAACATAACCTCCTTTGCTTTCTAGAACTTCATTCCATCTGTCAACTAAATTATAAATGCCACACTTGTAAAATTCTTTAGATTTTGAAGCAAAAAATGAATCCAACTCATTTTCAACCTCTTCTCTTGATGTCAACCTAAGACCATCAAAATGGTTCTGTAGTCCCCGAAACAAGTGATAATGAAAAAGAGCAAGGTCAGGAGAATATGAAGGATGAAGCAATATTTCCCAACCAAGCTCTTTTAAGAAATTTTTGGTGAGTCAAGCTGTGAGGATGAGCATTATCGTGATGGAAGATGACACCCTTTCTGTTGACTAAGGAGAATCGCTTTTGGCACAAAGCTGCTTTCAAATGATGAAGTTGTTCACAGTAAAGATTAGCAGTAATTGTTTGATTGTTGTCTAACAGTTTGTAATGGACAATTCCTTCCATATCCTACCATACAGTCAACATGATCTTCTTTGGATGAAGTCCTCCTCTTGGTTGTTGAACTCTTCTTCCTTCTTGACTGATCCATGATCGACAGCATTTAATGTTATGGTAAAGGATCCACTTCTCAGCACCTATAACAAGCCTACCTAAAAGTTGTGCCTAAAGGTGTCACAAAAGCAATGATTCGCAACAAGCAACACACTGTTGCACATTCTCTAGAGACAGTGAATGCATGACCTATTTTTCAACTACTGAGACCTTTCCAATCCTTTTTAGTTGGTGGAGCACGGTTGCATGGGCTACATTAAATTGTTCTCTAAGTTCCCTAGAGGTGATGGTGGGGTTTTCTCTGGCAACAGGTTCCAACACTTCGGAATCAAGTTTTTTTGGATGACCCTCTTTTGGCTCGTTTTTCAAACTGAAATCCCCACTTTAGAAATGGGAAAAACCACCTCCTGCAGCTTCTTTCAGTCACTGTATTGTCCCCGTAAGTGCTCTGAATAGACATTTTTGCTGTACTTGCATTGGCACCTTTATGAAACTCATAGAGTAAAACATTTCTAATGTGATCTTTAGATGGGATGAACATTAGTGCAAATATTATGGATGATTATGAATAATACTTCAATAATCTGAAAAAATAAGGTATAAAGTAGTCACTGTGACATCAAAAAATTACAAGAAAAGGCACAAGTTTAATAAATACTATTCAAAACTTTCTTTTAAAAAAGTCAGATATTACTTTTGCACCAAAATTCCATTTTCTGTGGGAGTTACCCTCATACATGTGATAGAATATACACATTCTTATTAAATTTATGCAAAAAGAGAAAAATATAAATCATATATATGAAATATGATAAAAACAACTACTTCAGAGAGTATTTGTCTTCTCTATTAAATTTCAGGTGTGTGTGTGTTCCAATACATTTATTTTATTCTAAATTTATATATTTATATGTATTTTTCCAAGGTAGCTATAAATCAAATTTTGTTGATAAAATGTGATGCATTTTTCTGACCTAGCAATCACTTAAAATAAATATGCTTTTATACTAAAAGTAAAATTGAAATAAAAACACATACTTTCATTAATTGGAACATTATTAATGGTATTTATCAGAGAAATAACATGTTATATGTAACTATCATTAGAAAATAGTTCAATAGAAACACATATAAAACAATATGAGACACTTTTAATAGAAATTGCAAATATGCATTATATTCAGTACAAAACTGATAAAAAAATAATAAAACTTTGAAAAATTAAGATATCTTTTTTCCATTAGTCCTTCAATGACATATTCAGCTAGAAGTAAGCTAAATGCCATTCTATCATAATTCCATTTTAAGCTGGCAATGATAATATGAAAAACAAAATAATTTAATGCCAACATTTATTAATTTTTCTTTGGTAGTTTAACTTTCTGGGTTTTCCTATTGTTGAGGTTGAGTGCTATATATCACCTTAAGAACATTCCCTGAGTTCCTTTCTAGTGCATTTACAGTGCCAAGGATAGATTGAGCAAATGCATACACCAATGAAGTTATTTTACAAGAAAATCACTCATCCAGAGCTACGACATGATAAAGCCACAACTTTAAGAAACAGAAAGAATTACTCTATTATATGTCTTTAAAATATGATTTATGGCATAGTTCACATGATAGAAAACTAGCAATAAATATTAAAAAAAAGAAATACTCCCTGAACTTAATTCTCTAAGGACTTTTTAAGTGTCAAAAATAATTATTTTTAGTATAAAGATATCATTATATGATTTAAACATGGAAGCAATCAAACATACAAACAGAATCACTCATAAAACCACTGCACAAACAGAATTACTGCAGCAGAGGGAATAATTATTCCTCTCAGCTTTTCCTTTCTCACAGAGGTGTAATGCACACACACACACACACACACACACGTTTTCCATGTTACCACATAATCTTTCAATTTTAATTTCTACTGACTCCGATTTGAAAGGATGCAAACCCACTCTAAAGTAAGTATCCTAGTATCCTATTTTTCTATTGTTGGACATTTAGTTTTTTTCTACATATTTTCAGTTACAGATGACATCTTTATTTAAATTGTTATTTTTCATATCATTTTGTGTAAGTTATTATTAAACTTGAATTTTTGGGCAAAATGGTTCTTTTAGACCATTTGGGCTGCTTTAACAAAACAATATCTGATGGCTTACAAACAACAGAAACACATTTCTCATAGTTCTGGAGGCCTGGAAGTGCAAGATCAAGGCACTGACAGTCAGTCAATGTCTGGTGAAATCTCTTTTACTGTAACCTCACAAGGGAGCTCTCTGCAATCTCTTTGATAAGGGCACTAATACTTTTGGGGGGGTTCCACTCTCATTGCTTTACTACATACTAAATCCCCACCTTCTGATACCATCACCTTGGCATTAGGTTTTAATATATAAATTTTGAGAGGACACAAACATTGAGTCTAAATGATATCAATGATTTAACATTTTAAGGTTATATTGCCAACATATTTTCTAAAAAGTTATTCATATTTATAATATCAACAGGAATATATAAATAAAGTATGTTTTGTTACATTTTCTTAAAATTAGATGTCTAATTAAAAAACAATAATAAGCTATAGTCAAACATTTCTACTTTGCATCCCTAATATATTTTTACCAATTGTATTAAATTTATTTAATCAATTTTTATTACTTTATGTTCTTTGATTTTTATTTTGTAATTAACAACTATCAAATTTTATAATTAATTACTACCTAATTTTATAAAATAATGCAAATGTAGTAATATTATAAAACAGTAATGACATTAAATATTAATGTTTTAATATTTTAACAGTTATGATTTTTTACAATAAACATTTTATTATAATATTTAACCTATGTAAATATAGAAGATATATTATTATGTAGACTTTTCGATCTTAATATCTCTATTGTCAGTATAATATCTAGATCAGGTTAATAGGAGAGTATCTAGTTTGAAGTAAAAACTTTTATATTTTTTCACAGCCATAAATAAAGCTTTAAAAAATTATGTACTTCCTGATTATATACATTTTTATATGATTAAAAAATCCTAATAAAATATAGCTCTCATCAGTAAGTGCATAAGCAACTACTTCTTGTTTTTGCCCTTACTTGAATCACATTATTTTTAGTATATTTTATTGATTATGCTATTACAGTTGTCCCAATTTTTCCCCTGTCTTTCCTCTCCACCTGACACCCCCCCCATTCCCTTCAGTAATTTCTCCCTTACTTCATGTTTATGGGTCATGCATGTAAATTCTTTGGCTTCTCCATTTCCTACACTGTTCTTAACATCTCTGTCTATTTGGTACCTACCGATTTGTACTTCTTAATCCCTGCATCTTTTCCCCCATTATCTCTCTTCCCCTCCCAACTGATAACTCTCCAAATGATCTCCATATCTATGGTTCTGTTTCTGTTCTGCTTGTTTTCTTAGCAGAAGAGTTCTGGCCAACATAGTGAGAGGGAGAGTGTCATGAGCTGCTAACAACTTTTATGGTACAGAAAATGCCTGCAATTTCTAATCAAAATTTGTTGATTATCCAGACTTATAAAACATTCTTTACCTTAAAAATATTGTATTTTAATTAATAAAAAAATCAAGACTTTATTGCATATCTATTATAAGAGTGTCTTTGTTTAAATATTACAAGAAAAAATAAAGGTCTCTTCAGAGTTTTTGTTTGTACCCATTCCGTGTTTTCTTCCACATGTGGTTTCCACTACATATTGTCACTTTCTTTTATGTCAGTGATTTTTAACCTTTTTCAGTTCATGGAGCACATAAATTAATTACTTAAATTCTGTGGCACACCAAAAACATTTTTTGCCAACCTGATTTTTAAAAATAGGTATAATTTTGACTCTTTCTTACCGGACGATTACTGATATGTTGGGTATTGCCATTTTTTTATTTGACAATCTAAGGGAAAAGAGATCTGTGCTCCTGACTAAATAGTCAGGTATTGCATATTTTAAAAATTCTTGCGACACACCAGTGTCCCTCTGCACACCAGCTGAAAAATCGCTGTCGTAGGTGGTAAGGCTTTCCCTTTCTATCTCAGTTTTGAATATATTTTATATAAAAAACAATTTATACATATGTTCAACTCTTGTTTATTTTAAATAATGCCTGAATAGCTCACCTAGCTGTTCCCCTATCTTTTTTCTGTTTCTTTACACACTTTCTATGAAAGAAAAGAATAAACTCCTAATTTCAGCTTCCTCACTTTCTAATATTGTGTCAATGCCTTATTTCTACTTTGATACCTTTCCAGAAAAAAAATTTAAAGAATGAAAATTACCACAAATCAAAAGTTTTATCATTAAATTGAAATCCTATTATCATAAAATGATTAAAACACATCATTCGTTTAGCAAAAGGATTAAAAGTGGCACTATAAATCAGATGCATTATAAATTGATATAAGGAAGTCAACAAAAAATTATACCACAGAGGAAAGAATAATATATTTAACAGAAATGAGCAAATAAGACCACTCAGAGTCAGTAATACTTGAAAAAAAATCTTAAAGAAGTAGATGTTCTCTAGGTAGAGAGGCATGCAAAAAGAATTAAAACACTACTACATAATGAATCAAGTCAAGTGAAGTGCAGGCGTGCTACTAACAGTGAGGAGGCATTGGAGTGAGATGATTCGCAAGATAAATTTTAGTGTCAGTTATTTACTATCTTGGAAGTAAGGGAGCTACTTTGAGGGGTGACTTGGTCACATATACATATTTTTAAAACTATTTTTTTCTGAAAGCAAACTAAGAGAAGGATTAGAAAGTAGAAAAAGTGAAGAAACATTAAAAATATACTGTTTGTCAGGGATTCTGATTTTTTCAATTTATTATTTTACTTTTAATCTTATTAGTTTTAAATATAATTAACACAATCTTACACATGAATAATCTAGGAGATAAAATAAGTAGCAAAAATATATAGGAGCTTGGATATGAACACTGTTGTTGCTGCAATCGAAGCTATATATCTTAAATTATCACTCTACTGCTTCTCAAGAGAATAATCATAACCATTTGAGGAATATTTGTCATAAAATTGATTCTATGCAAGATTTTAAAATATATTTTCATGATATGCTGAAATAAAAACAATTATTATTCCCAATTCGTGGATGAGTAAATCAGGGTTGGATAATATATCCAGGTTTATTCAAATAATTGCCTTGGCTGGTTTAGCTCAGTGGATTGAGCGTCGGCCTGCGAGCTAAGTGTCGCTGGTTCGATCTTCCAGTCAGGGTACATCAGAGAAGGAAAACTCTGACTCCAAAAAACCTCCGCTGCCTTGCGGCATACCTCTTCAGGGGAAAGGCTAAGGGAGTAAACCCCGACAGAAAATCCGGAGCCGGAGTCCCTAAGGCGGTTTGACGTTGTAGTCAACACCGGCAACTCCTGCGGCGCACCTGAACCCAAGCTGTATCGACTCCGTCTTTCCCTTGGATCCTTCAGCTGCGAAGAGAGGGGGGGTCTGCTGCATGGGCAACAGCAGACCCTTCATATTACCCTGCCCAGGCTCTGTAGCTTCAGCGTCATCGCAAGATGTCGATTCAACACGGGAGGAGACAGATACTATGTCACTCCCGAGTCGGACTGCACAGCCATTCTCGGCGGTGCAGATAGACTCTTCAGAAGCTACACCATCGTCTCTCGAGACGGACGGCTGCCGACGACGACGATTCAAATAATTAGTTATAGGAACAAAAGTTGTCTGGCTCCTAAATTACAATGTTTATTCTATCCTAAGACATAATAGTAAATCACAAGAATTGTCATAACTGAATTCGAAGTAGATGTCTAGAAAGAAAATGGGAACTGTAAAAGTGTGCATTTATACAGCGAAATCATGCTGCTATTTGAGTGAATATTAGGAAACAGGTGGGAAATAAGAGCGAGAATGGAGTCAATGATGTGTCAAGGGTGGCTGTAAAATGAACTCAAATCAAAGCTACTATATTTAATCATATTTGATTTGTTGTTGAAGTTGTTGATTTAAAAATACTGGTGTAAACATTATACCCGTTTGATGCAAGTTTATTTTCAAAAAGAAAAAAAAACTTTCTGGCAGTGGTAGGTTATTTCTCACTGATTTACTATTTTGCAGTGAGCTAGAGACAAGTTTATATTTGTGAGGAATCCATTTGACTATTGAACCATAATTCAGTCGGCAAAACTGATATATTTCCTGGATTAAAAAGAGATTTCAACTTTTGCCTGAGTGACAATTCCCATAACATCAGTCAAAATTCAAATGTTTATATCCTTGTTAGCAAGAACAAGAGTTCAGCATATTATAGCCATGTTTCTTATTTCCAGTATTATCTAATTGATAATTAAAATTATTCTATCTGGATTGTATCAGAAACAACACTGTTGTTTACATTTATTATGTCTACTTACCATTTTGTATAATTAAAATTTTGATTAATCAAAATTAGTGGAAGTTAGTTTAATAATTAGAGTGTATTATTTATAAATATCAAACCCCAAATATAAAAAGTAATAAACTATAATTTTTAAAATCATATTTTTATATGAACAATGGATACAATGAAGTTTTTCTATTATTTGATTGAAACATTTATAAACAACCTCTCTGTATAAATAACACCTCAGGAACAAAGTAAGTCAGAAGTCAGTAGATGTGCATGGGACCATAGAGTTGTAATTTTGGGTTAAACTGAGCATTAGGGGCTACTGTATATTCTACTCTGTGTTCTCTTTTGAATGTTAACACAAAACCTCTCAGCAATACACTAGCAAACAGAATCCAGCAACATTTAAAAATAATTATGTACTAACCTAATTGAGACCTATTCTATGAATGCAAAGCTGGATTACATCTGAAAATTAATGAATGTTATACATCATAACAACAGCATAAAGGACAAAAAACACATGACCATCATTTGACAAAATCCAATTTCTTTCATGATAAAAATCACTCAACACATTAGGAAGAGAATGAAGCTTCCTCGATCTCACAGCTTCTACAGAAACTACAGATGGCATAAACCTGAATGTTTCCCCACTGAGATCATGATGAAGACAAAGGATGTCCAGTACCATAATCTCTTCAAAATTATACTGGAGGTAATGATCTGGAAATTAGACAAGAAATAGTAAAAAAGCAATTTTCAGGTCTATAGAAATATTCTAATAATAATTAGAGGTATCTCATCATGGAACAATTTATTTACCTTGACATTAAAATTTTCCACATTGGTATTTTTTAAATTTTATATTATATTATTTTCTCATATAAAATTAATCTCAGCAACAAAGAACTATTATTATAGAAACCCCCCTCCTTTTTTATAAGCCTTTCCTCACTGTCTTTTCCTTGTCTTTGCATTTTTCAAAATTGTATATTACTTTACAAACTGCATTTGAATATCACCATTGAGATATCCTCTTTAATTCTCTGTATCCAAAAACTCATCCGGATTGTTTAGCTTTATCTTCTGTGATTTATATTCATTCAATATGCTTTATTTTTATTATTTATAAAATAAAGTTATCATTTTGTTCAGGTATTTTTTCACATGTTGTAAGCTCTTTTTATAGAAAGAACTGGAAATTAATCATATTTGTAGTCTTGGCAAATAACATAAAAAAGTAATAGAAGGAACGGCGATAATAATCCTGTCAATGAAAATATCCAAGCTCAGATGAAATAACCATCCATCAAAATTTTTTTTATAAGTACAGTTAATTAAGGATCAAATTGTGGTTTACAATAGTCAAAGAAATTTTCTAAATCTAAGAATTAAAGGTGTAATTATGAGTTGAGGATGCATTATTTTCTAAATTATTACATTTTAATTGTATTCATATGGATGGCAGAGTTACAATGGTATTAAACACACAGAGTGCTATGAACATTGGATTCTATAGTGAAGCACACCTAGAATTTATTTTAATACATTTTTACTAAAGAATAGAAGAATAACATTTATATAGAAAAACACACAAAATGTGTACATTGACAAGCAATAAAAGAGTGAACATTAACAAGTAACCACTACCCAATCCAAGAAAGAGAAAACTGATAGAACTGTAGGTGTTTTTTCTCTGGTTTCTTTTAGTATTTTCTCTTTGCCTTTGAGTTTTTGCAGTTTAAATACCTGTCTCACAATTTCAAAATCTCTGCCATATCTGATTCTCATTTGAATGCTCGCTTTGTTTCTTCAGACTGTTTTTTGCCTTCTGTCTTTGTTGTAATTGGTTTTGTAGAAAGCCAAACATGTTGTACTGGGTAAAAGGAACTGAGGTAAATAAGCCTTTCATGTGAGGTTTTATGTTTATTTGGCTGGGAGTTAGACTGTGTTTACTATTGCTGTTGCTATAGGTTTCAGAGGCTAAAATTTCCTCTGTTGTCTTTGTTTTTTGTTTCTCCACTTGTCTTTGAGTTTCCTCCAGAGACTTCTTTAAAAATAAAATGCCTGAGCCTTGTAGTTCTTCAGTTCTAATCTGCCGTTATATACAGGAGCCTGACTGATGTGGCGGCGTGGTGTGGGCTTTATCTGTGGTGTAGAGAAACATCATTTGCTAAATTGCCAGCACTGAATGTCAGAGGTTGTCTTAACCTTCTGTAGTAAAGAAGCTCCATGTGCTTTAGCAGTTGCTGTGGTAGTTAACTATTAATTCTACTCACTGTAAACTGTAGTCGTTCTTTAAGAACCATCTCTCTTCTGAAGTGGCACAGCTGTGAAGGCATAAAGAGGGACAGAGACTAGAAGAAGCAGAATCTTCAGCTGCTGCATCTCCCACTGGTCAGAACACACTGCCCCCTCCACCTCAGCACGAGAGGTGGGATGCTAGGAACAGACAAATCTGTCCAAGACAGGAGGACTTAATTTTCACTCCATTCTATGCCTAAAATTTGTGTCCTTTCCTCGGAGTAAAAGTAGTTGAATGTTCAGAAACTGTACAATTTACTTTCTTTTTAATTTTTTTTCAATTACAGTTTACAGTCAATATTACTTTAAATTAGTTTCAGGTGTACAGTGTAGTGGTTAGACAATCTGTACAGTTTACTTTCTGTTGTTTCTTTTTTTTTTCATACTTCTAAACCTATTTGGTTTATAAAACACTTACTATTTACCCATCCCTCTAAAAGGATGTCAGCTTCTCTAAAACTAAAATCCAGGGTTTGAGAACTTAAGGCATGATATTCGACATGACAGCTGAATCAAGTGATATGTGTACAAGTCAGTCCTTACATGAGTCAGAAATGAGTATTCCTTGACTAAGCAATATGTTAAAATATTTGGGGTATCATACTTGTATTACTTTACCACATATCTTTACTCCTCTACTTTCTGGTTTTCCTAGATTAGCAAAATGTTGGTTTAATCATAAAGATCCTTAAGAACACACATTACTTTCTGTCTTTTTCACTCATGATTTTTTCCCCCACAGGTCTTTTCTTCCCTGTCTACAGTCACCAACTTTATCTCTAAAGCACCTTTTTTTTTTATTCCTACTTCACTCCAAGTATTAATCATGTCATGCTAGCTTTTACATTTATGTTAGAGCTCTTTGTGTCCTTCAGTGCACAATCATTCCTTTGTGCAATGTGCATTTCTGCTTTAACCACTACTTTCCTTGGCATGATCAAGGTTATTTCCAGCTAATCTGCCCCAGTCTGGTAAGTGTACCTTTTCCCAGCTGGGGTCCATGCTGGAGTGACCAATTGTTATAGAAATTCAGTCTCCCACTGGGTCATGTAATTAAAGGACAACAATAGGTATAATGGGTAGTGGTTTTTCTAGATTATGTTGTCCTGCAATTTTTATTTGTTTATTTTTACTGAAAAGATTTGTTTTACTTTGAGTTTGGCTAGGGTTCACAAACAAAACCATCTCCTGCCCTTCATAGTTAAATCATAGCTAGCTGGACTTAAAAACTAATATTTGCCTAGAAACTCAAAAAAAGGACTGTAAACTATAATGTAGTGTCTACTTAGTAAAACCTCAAGGCTATTTCTTAACTCAGCACTTTAAACTTCACTTGAGCAATTTCCCTCGGTTCCATAAAATGAAAAACTGAAGTATCCAAGATTTTGTCCATAGTAGAAAATCCTTGAGTTGTGAGAAGACAATTTCCTTACAGCTCCAGAAATTTAATGACTCTTTGAATCAATACAGATACATGAGAAGGGAAGGTCTAAAAATAGGAAGCCAATAACTCTAAACCAACATTCTTAAATCACTCCTCAAGTATAGGATTGCTTCAAAACTTGGTACATTTTGTCAAGGGCATTTTAATAAGAGTGCACGAGCTTGAATCAACTTAAAAATGTATCAGTTTGTTGAAAATAAGATAATGTTTTGCTCTCGAATTAAATTCACATTTTTTTTTAAATTGGAAGATTTGGATTGCAGTCATGGAAACAGGCTTTAGAACATCTAGGAGCAAAACATGAACAAAATTTGAGTAAACTGGTTATATTCACTACCTGCATATTTGTACAGGAAAGGGGTCTAATTCTTATTCACTGTTTTTATCCACAGGACTTTGTCTCCCATTTTTTTCTCTGCTAATACTTAAAAGTGTATTATTATAAACAAGATGACAGCAACACTATTTTTCACCTCTATGCTTCTAAGTTACACTCAGCAGAATAAAACTAGTCACAGAAGAACTTTGAGTTCAAAGAACAATAGCAACAGTTCCTTAATTACAACACGGCACAGTGTTACTAAATTTCAAACTTGATAATTTCCAAGGTCTCTTTCATTGCATTTGCCAGATTTTGCATACTAGATTATTTAGTCCTTTAAAATGGAAAGCCATTAATTCATCTCTAAATGATTTTGCTGAGCCTTTGCATGGGTTTGAGTAATACTTTCCCATCCTTAAGTAGTATAATAAAATATTATCCTGGAATTGAATTTCAGTCATAACTTCATCACTAATCAGCTATGTGATCTGTGGTATGCCCCTTAAACTATCTGTGCCTCTGTATACTGATCTGTAAAACAGAGATAAAATGTCAATCTCACCAGGCTATCATTAGAGGATTAGAATAACACATGTCAAGTTCGATGGCAGAATTTGGCAATCAAAAAAGATTAATCCCTGTCTAACCAACTCAAAGAGAGACAGACAAACACATACAAACACAACTAACACATACACAGAGAACAAATAAATTCATAATGTCTCTTGTAAACTTCAATTTTTACTAGCATGCTTAAGAAATGGAATAATGCTCTGTCAAAATAAATACTAATTAGTGATAATGTTAATTTTCAAGTGGGAGGATGTTGGGACACAATGAGAGTGTCTTACTGATTACTAAATAATTATTCTATGTGGAAGAATGAAATTACGGCAGAAAAATTTTAGAGTAAATGATGGCTTATATATTTCCTCTTTCTGTGAATAGCCAACCAAGGCTGGGGTGAGTTTCCAAAGTTATAATCATAGTATCTGACTTTGGGCCAATTATACTATCACTCATAGAAATTGAAATTTGGAACCAATTTCAACATGGGAGTACTTGATATTTATGCATATTTATATTTATTTATATTATGTTATTATTATAATGCATATTTTTTTAACTGCAAGTGAAAATCCATCAGTATATGAGCAAGTCGAATTACTGGGTTACAACCAGAATTATAAAAATCAATAGAATAAATTAAAGCTCATACATGTAAATAAGTACTTTTCATGAGATGATTTGTTATACATATTTATATTGACAGATGCATAGACATAGGTGCATAGATATGTATATACTGGGCTGCAATGTAAAATACATATGTTTCTTATTATGTTCCTGTATCAAACATTTAAAAAGTACTTCTGTAATAAAGAATTAAACTGAACAACTCTTGAGGCCCCTAAAAAAATGTTCCTTATCATGTCTATTCTAAGGCTTAGTTGTTAAAATCCCTGGTGAAGTGGAATTTGTAGTTGCTTTCCCTCTGTTTTGATAATTGTCATTTGGTCTAGAAATCTTTCCCTTCGTGCATTCAGTGTGCTTAGCAGGAAGCTAACCCAAATCTGTGCGATCTCATTCCACAGTCAGAGTAATTGCTCCCAGAGTGGGGATGTGACCCAGATCAGGGTCTACAGGTCTCTGGATAGGAATTTTTTTAAACTTCTAAGAGAGCTTCCATACATAACCTTTTCTGTCTCCCTTGGGATGAACAAGGAGCCTGGTTTTTGTCAGTCATCTCCTGAGACTATAAAAAGAAGGTAGCCTTAAGCTTATGTTAATACAGAGGACAACTGTTTCAATGTCTGGCAAATGACCCTTTTTCTATCCATAGATGGCACATACTTCAACCCTTCTTGTCACTTCTCCAGGGAAGTGTCATAAATTATCCTAGCTCTAATTTCCTACAAGAGACAATGCTTCATGATTGCAGGTGTTCTGAAATACTACAGCCCTGGGACTTTTCAGCTAAAAGGCACCTATTTCCTAGACCCCATATTCTCATATGAGAAGTATTCAGACTCCTCACCACATGCTTTTAAATCCTAAATCCTATGATCATAGAGAAATAAATGTTAGCTTCAGCTATTCTGAGTTGGATTCATTTTTATATTTGGCTCCTAGAATTTATCTCCCTTAATTTTTGCATTGAGTATACATGTACTCCAAAGTGACTCATACTCAGGTATTCCATTGTACTCAATGCAGTCCATATTCATACTCATGGAATAGCTTTACTACACAGACAAAGGATTTTGAGCACTAGCAACAGGAGAAGGATAGGCCCTGAGAGGCATCTTGAGATCTCAGGCACAGGTTTATTCATCTTGTTGGCTTTCACAGATCTACAGATCTTGAACCCCCGTTAACTTGCATCAGGAAGTCCCAATCTCCATATGGTGGTATCTCTTATGTAAGCTGGTTACATAAACTCATTCCAGGTACTTGACCAGCCTGATCTGTCAAAACCCTTCAGGCTTCATTGGAGCCAGGCTCAATTAAAAATCCAGTTACTGTTCCTAAATAATGCTGACAGAGTGGTATGGTCTGGTTTCAAAACATTCTTTTTCATTTAATATATCCCATAACATTGGTCTGAATGTCTTGTCATACTCTAAGAAACCTTGAAGATAAACATATAGTCAATTCAGAATGCTTGAAACTAGCACATGCTAGGTAGTCTTTGATGTAAATGTGTATCTAAAACTTGTGTTTTAAATTATTTTTCCTGCATTTTAATCTGAAATTAGAGAAATGAGTCGAGGAACATGATCCTTTAATTATCATCTCAGTCTGTTCTATTACTTGGATGTCCCTTAATTTCTTCTTTTATATATTTGAAGAAATAAAAACTGAATGGAGTTTAATTGCTTCTTCAAGATGACAAGGCAGTAATGAGATCTGATTATTCAATTATTTAAAATTGTTATTGAATACTACTTTGTCAGAGAACACAGCCTAATCTATATATTGAGGTGAAGTCTTCTCACATAAAATACAGTATTCATTCACTTTGTGAGTTTGTAATATGGCTAGTTTGGATGAGAATATTTTTTCTCCATTTCTTGGGTCTATAAGATATATGACATCATAAACACCTAACCTGTGTTGGTCATACGGTGGACGTCTTTGACTAAATGATTTCCTTTAAAAAAGTTTTCCTTACATGTATAAGAGTGCCTTGTGTTATTAGCTTTTCAAAAGCAAGTATTGACCTTAGTTTTCATTGTTTAAAACAATAAATCAATTGAAATGAGAAAGTATACCTCAAGCATAATGTTTCTCTGAAGGAATCTTTTGGGAAAAGTTACAAAAGACAACTTGAAGAATTTATATTATATATTTTCCCAAGATAGGTGATATTTGTTCTTTATTAGAATAAATATATATATATATTCATATCTATTCATATATATACATATATATATAATCATGCTTGAGTTTACACTCACACAAATATGTAACATTCAATATTTACTACTGATTATGAAACCCACCAAGGAGGGGGATTTCCTCAATGTTAGTAGAGACATTTATTTATATTTAAATCATAAATATAAGAAATAAATTAAAATTTCAAGTACTAAATCTGGTAATAAGCCAAGTATTTTATCAAAAATATGTCCTACAAAAATATAATCCACATGAAGGAGTCACGGTAAACACCGTGTGCAGAGAAGAATGCAAATGTATGGTCAGTTATATTTTGATGTAAAAAATTCAGATTTTTAAAGGATAAATTGTATAGCACAAATAAGTATATAAACATTGAATGTATGATTGACTCTACCACTAAGTTGCATATTTTCTACTTTATTACATGGAGGTATTGACCAAATCATCTTAAGTGTTGAGAATTTTTATAATAACAAGATAAGCTTTAGAATCTGATGTGTCCAACTATTCCATGCTACTTAAATATTTAACAGTATCCTATGAAGATATAACTTGGTATGAAATGTAGATCATCCACTTTGACAATGAAGTATAATATGCTTCTATTTTGTGGGTAATCTTACTGTCAGTGATTAATTAACAAAGATTGAGAGTGTGTTAAAGTAAATTATCGAAGTAGGTAAAATGTATTTTATATAGTTTATTCACCATCCCAGTGGCCTTCCACACCTTCATCCTAGCCCCTGAAATTACTACCCTTTAATACTTCATAAAGTTTTCTTAATATTAATTCCATACTCTTTATTTTAGCATCTCCTCTGTGCATTTTTTAAAAGTTTCAGTCCTTAGACTCTGGATGTGTAAGAGCTCACTAATTTGACAAATCATTCTCTGGTAATGTCTCAAAGGGGTGCTATTTTTCTCTTATTTCATCAATTGCTTACACAAGAAACATTTATATTTTAAGAAAAATCTTTTGCAGAAAATGCTCTTCTCCCCAAAGTGTAGATAACATTTCAGAGGCTGCTGCAGGCTTGTGAAAGAAAATAATTTTGATCCCCAGTTTTCTGGGTGTCATTTTCATCACCACAGACAAGATATTTTAAGAATAACCCAATATTATCTCATATTATCTCTTTAAAGGGAAACTTCTTTGTTCCTCCTTGTCAGACCCAATCCTTGGAATCCTTTATTGCTCTGTGTCTGCTTACTGAATGTGTTCCCAAATTCTATCGGTTATGAAATGTAGTCATAGCTAACACCGAATTATACGAACATTCATCTACTCCCAACGCCTCAACTGCCACTCGACTTTGGCCTGAGTCACCAACGTGAGTCACCAACATCTTTTGCTTGTGTTGCTGTGATTGTTTCCTAAACTGCCTCCCTGCTATTTCACAATCACGTACCTTCAGTCTCTTTTCAACAAAACTGCCAGGCTAATATCACTCAAAAGTAGGTGTGATCATGTCCCTCCTCTGTTAACATGGTTTTTTTTTTTTTTTTTTTTTTTTTTTTTTACAGAGAAAGCCAAAGTCCTTGTAGGAACCTAGAGCAGCAGTGCTTTTGTTTCCTCCCAGTCACAAATTGCCCTTCGTCACTTGCTCTCTCTGCTCAGTAGCATTAGTCTTCAGGCTTCTCAAACATGTCAGTCACTCTGCTTCTTCAAGTCCTTTGAATTTGTTCTTCCCCTTATTTTAATGTCTTCCTTTCCAGACATATGCGTAGTTGACTACTTCACCCCTTTCAGGTCTTTGCTTCTATGCTCCCTTCTCTGCAAACCCTTCGTTGGGCACACTATGCTTTTTCCATCATCTTTTCCTGTTTTAATTTTGTCCTTTGCTACTTTGCAGTAAAAAAAATGATAATAATTTACAGAAACTTTTTATTTGTAAAATGAATGCAATTGATTGTGGGAATTGAAAGAATGAATAACCTTCCTGCTTGATGATGCTACCAGAAAGTATTTTAGTTATGTATATTACATACGAGTATTGTTTTTTGATTTTGCAGGTGTTATGAAATTTAAAAACATATCAGATAAGAATTATTTTTGTGCGAAATGCCTAATAAGAGCTAAGAAACCCTAAATACATTGAATAAAACTATTTAAACCAGAAATGGCATTTATTTTATCATAGAATAATAACAGAAAAGTGAAATCTCCATTTATTATAAGTTTTTTCCCTGTGATTAGATCACTATAACTGGAACTATTATTCAACAGAGAAGTCCTTCAAATGTAATTGCAAAGTCAGGGACCTAGAGGGAAATGGAGATCAAAAGCTCTCATCACTCCAGATGCTACAAAGCCTTCCCTTCCAGATGCTACCGATTTTACTCCCCAGGTATTTTTAAATTAGGAATCTGTCTTAGCTGGTACAGGAAGACAAGAGGTCAAGCTCAATCAGATGATTCACCTAAACCTATTGAAAAAGGAAAGTGTCCTAGGAGTCTTGTTGCTATTGTAAAGGATTATTTAGTGAATCCTATTGCTGAGTTTCTAAATATCTCAGCAGTTTGACAAGACCTGATATCTTGACTTGATCAGGCCAGAGTCTGAAAATAGTGAAACCTTTATCACAGTCTGAAAGCACAGCAGCTGCTCAGAAATACTGATTACTGCTAACTGTGGAAAAAGCAGAAGTGTAGCTACCCCAACTAGAATGCCACCATTACCCTTTAAGGACTGACTGACTCTTCAGCAGAAACCAAGGTGACATACTTAGATTTTTGGCCCCAAGTTATATTAATAATTACCTATGAAGATAATTTTAGAATATACGTACATATTTTGGTATGAATAGTCTAAAAAGAATGAAAAGCATACTATTTAAAAATATCTGTCATGAATAAGGATGCATTAATAAATCAGTCTTTCCTTGGTTTGTTCTTGACATTGAGTTTATAAAACAAAGCAAATACTTACAAAAAGTCTATTAGATTGTATTGTTTCTTTCTAGATCAGATGGGACTAATTATTGATAAATATCAAATGTTGTTCTTAGACATTTGTATACAACGAATATGAGAAGGAACCAGAGGATATGCATTTACTGACCCTTTATTCAAACCACTCACAAGTATTCCATGTCATTATTAGGGCAACTTAGTAATGTTAAAATGAAACCCAGAATTACTCATGTCAGAAATAAATGATCACAAAAGGTAAGGAAGAAATAAAAGAGAGATGATAAAAGAAGGAAAGAAATCGAAATAATTGCTTTTTTAAAGTTTTTTTCTGGTTATTTAAGGATACAAGTGAGCAATACTTTTCACAAACAAATAGTATTCTTTGTAGCAGAGTCTTAAGTTATATATGGCTGCAAACTGGCTGTCTGATGTCAGGGGAGTTATATAACCTCTTTGTTTCTTTGTGTTTTCATCTTTGCTACAATGAGAACTGATATTGTTACTGGACAGGAACTGGCCGGGAACGGGTCTGCCTCAAACCCGCCTATAGTGTGGGTTTCCTGAATTCATGGAAGTAAGATTGCACAACACGAGTCCAGGTGCTTCTGAGAGTATGTTTATTAAAGCTGAAGACCATGAAACAAAGGAAGAACTTAGGGTAGAAGCAGCAACAAGAGAGAGCCTAGGCGGTGCTCTGCTTCGGCTGCCTAGAAGTATTGTAGGAAAGCAATGAGCCAAGGCCAGCTGCTGTTAGCTCACTGCAAAGTCAGAGGAAAAGGGGACCTTGTAGACAGGGTCAGCGGTAAGCCCAGATTGAGCTGCTGTTGCCCACTGCTCCCCTGGCTGCAAGCCTTCTGAGGACTCTTAGACTTTAGGAGGAAGTAATAAGTTCATGCCCAGGGCAGGGGTCGGGGGGTGGGGCATGGTCATGCTTCAGAGGGAGCCTACACTGAGTCTTTGTCCTGAGGGGAGGATTTGGGTTATTCTCTGGTCTGCTCTACTGTGTTACTTTGTATCTTGGGTCTGTCTGGCTTTAACGTTTTTTTTTTTTTGTTGTTGTTGTTGTTGTTAGTTCTCTGACTTCATCTGTCCTTGGGTTTGGCCGGCACAAATAGCATTAATCGGGTCTCTGTTTTCTGTTTCCTAGACCAAGGTGATTTCAGCTATGTATTCTCTGCTTAGGGAAGAGAGGTATAAACCATTTGCTCTCAGGTGTCCTTGGCTAGGGTAGATAAGGTCTTGTGATTCACCAGCTGGCTGTAAGTTACTCAAACTGTTTGGCCTTGTTTAATTTTCTTATCTCAGTTTCCCTATTCCACTTGTCCAGGAATTTCCCCAGCTTCTTACTATCCTGTCATAATACTAATCAACTAAACCATAGGAAAACTAATATAAGTCCTCACACTTGGATGCTGTGAGAACTACATGAGATAGTAATTTTAAGTAATAATGATAATACTAAATATGACATATAGTTATTGATATGTGGGTACAATCATATCCACAAATGAACTTATTTAGAGGTTCAAATAATATAATACACACTTAAGACATTGAAGAGGCTCGACACATTAAAAAAAAATAAATCCCTAAATTCTCATACTTCATTGCTCTGCAAATTAAATGATTTTGGGTGACTTATATGAACTTCCAAATTTTACTAATATATCTACCAATTTAATGTTATCCCAATGAAGAAAGCCATTCTAGGATTGTAAAAGTACTTATTCAGAAAGTCTAGGAAAATGTGTGTTTTTAATGATTTTTTAAACCTGAAAACATAAAATGCTTTAAAATAGAAATAAAAGTTTTATGTATGTTTTCTAGTGTATTTTAAAGTGAAAGAAAATATAAAATAATATACAAACACTTAACTTAAAAATACAAAAAATATTATATAAAGCTATAAATTATATTGTCTAATTTTAACTAAAAGATCTGAGTATTCTAGAAATTTTATGTGAACAAATTTATTTTTCTAATATATATTTTCCTGAACTGTCTTTTTCTCAGTATGACCAAAATTTTGACATCTGAAGGATGTCTGTATATTGATCTTTGTAACCCTAGGTTAGAAATTTACATAATATTAATACTTCATTCCTTTTGTTGATTCTCCATTTTTTCTAACATGTGAAAACTTCACTGAATTCTATAGAATGGTTTATTAGTTGATCCTCTGATTGAAAAAAATCCCAAATTGATTAGATTATGAGAATATACATAGAAAAAAGTAAAAATGTGTTATATGATCTACAGGAACGATTTAATAATATTCCATACCAAAAATGGTAGGCAAAATTTTAATCCCAAATGCATGTTTTTAAATGTTTAGGTAATGGTGAAGTGCATATTAAAATTTAAATTTCAATAGACATTAGAATGATATAACAATATGTTTAATTTCTAAAGTCTACTTAAAATTTGAATATATCACTTTATTGACCCATAGAACACAGGAAAAAAGTTCATATTGCTAACTAGTAAGTAGAATTTTCATAGTAACATTATTTTCTCATGTTGTCCACAGTTATTTTCATTTCTTATTTCCTTCTTCTTTTAGAACTTTTTTAAAACATTTTTTCATTTGGTTTCAGCCTAAATAACATTCAGGATACAATTTTGATAATTTCTCTTGAAACATTTGACTAATTCACATTTTATTAAATTTTTTATTCATATTTATCAGAAATCAACTCTGGATAGCTCAATGGCCACTATTTTTTCTTAAGTATAATCCTTATTTTCTAATAGTGATGTTCTGCTCTATTCCAAAGAAGCAAAGGTTAATTTGGCAACTGGCTTTGACATTTTCTTCATGCATATCAGTTGGCTATTATACTATAGACAACTTTCTATAATAGGTATATGAAACCACCATGCTTAACATTGCAAAAACCAGGTTTACTCGATGATATTTTTAAAAAATTTAAGTCAAGTGCATAATTTTATAATGTCACAAATAAAAAATTATATTAATATGTAGAAAAATTATATTAATATGGTAAATTATTTACTTCAGAATTGCAGATTTTTCAAGACCATTTTTAAGTGATTCTCTTATCATGTAATTAAATTCAGGATATTTTGAATAGGTTCCTGGTTGTGATAATATTAACTCATTTGGAGTAAACTTTTGGATTGATGATTTCTAAAACTGAAATCTTCTTAAAATGCTATCTAAATTGTATTGCAATTACATTTTCCTATGAAAATGTTGGAAAATGCTGCTCCTATCATATGTATAACTTACATATCTGAATTTTAAAAATGTCATAGGTTTACTTTAATTGCAAGAAAGAAAAAGATATTTATCTTTAGAATGTCAAGGATATTAATAGTCAATTTTAACAACTAAATGGCAAATTAATACCTTCATAAATCAATATGAAATCTGCTGGGAAAAAAGAACAATTTTCTTATCTTCTTACTCAGCTTTAGGTTTTGCGTTTTTAAATTGTGAAGCTTCAGGAGATTTTTCACTTTGAATAACTTATGTGACATTGCTCATGCTTTTAGTTACCATTGGGTTCAAAATATTTGACTTATAAAATGTTTTCCTCAAGTAACAATGCTGTTCCCAACAGAGTTAAATGTATAACTATAATTCCTAAAACATGGCATGGTAAATGTTTCTTCAGCTAACCCAAATAGCAGTTTTTCTTTCCCTCTGTGACACAGGGAAGATCTTAAATTCTCTGTTCTATTTAAATTAGGCCACAGCCAAATGGCTTGTTTTTGAACACGAGTACAAGCATAAGTAATAGCTCTTACTTCTGAGTATAGGAAAACCAAACTGAAAGAGAAAGATAAGTTTCTGCTTTGGAATTTGTCCTTGTACTAATTTTACCTCCTGTATACTCATTCTGTCAATAATTAAAGAAGGCCTTTGATAATTAAGTAACTATGGCCTAACAAATTAAAACTTGTTTAATATTTACTTTCAATTATGATTTATACAATTATTTGTTAAACAAATATTTGTAAAGTATATCCAAAGGAACTAAATAGAACAAAGAGCAGAATAGCAGTCAATAGGGGGGAGGGGAGAGGGAAAGAAGGGGGATAAGTAAGGGAAGGGTTTAATTAAAGAGCCTGTATGAAAGACTCATGGACATGGACAACGGGGAGGGATATGATTGCGGGAGAGGGGGTGGGTTGGGTGGGGGAGAGAAATTGGGGGAAAAGGGGACAACTGTAATTGAAAAACCAAAATAAAAAAATTAAAAAAAAATAAAAATAAAAGAAAAAAAATAAATAAAGTATATCCATTTTGCCAGGTATTAAGAACACACTGTTAAGCAGATAATGTAATTCTCTTAACCATGTATTAACTTTAAGGAATTAAAATATACTTTTTGGATATAAATTATTTAATTGTTAACTAAAATAGCCACATAAAAGGGTTCAACATTTTTAGTTGGATTTTGGTAGAGAAAATAATATTCTTTTTCTCAAAAGTAAATTAAAACTATATTTTATATTTGTTTGATATGCTAAAAAAGAGCATTTTTTAAGACAGAAAGCAGTTCCTTTTTTATGAGATATAGAGTAAAGATGAATGATGTGAGAGTTTTAATTAAGATGACCTTGATTTAGAGTTATTAACTAAGTATTGGATTATGTCCAGAAATTAAGATATAATACCAGGTCTTTGGATTAGAAGTGTTTGCAATCATTCATAATTCCATAATTGAGGTCACTGGGCTATAAAATGTATTATGTCAAAATTAATTCACTAATGCAATATGTAAAATCCTTTATGCACAGAAAATTTATAAGTAAAATCTGAGAAATACCAAAAAAAAAACAAAATAACTTTGTTTTCTCTTTTCTTCCCATATCACTAATGCTCTCTTAAAGCTATACTCTTAAAAACACATATTTTTACATCTTGAGAGTTTTTAACTAAATATTTTATTTGTATGTGTAAATTCAAACTATGTAAGTCAAAGTTTGAATATTAAATTTGGTTATTACATCTGAAGGAAAATTAGAAGATTAAACTTCAGATAATTATTTATAAGTTTAAGTCTTTGGTTATTGCAATTATGGAGAACATTTAGTTTACTATAATGTCATCATTTAATTTGGATATTTTTATTTATAGAGAAAGTATGGAGAATTTTAAGTCTTTCACTTTGGACTTAATTCCATTATTCATAGTTTTTAAAACCTGTAAACTAAGTTAATGTCATTTAGACATAATTATAAATTTTCAAACACTATGAGCTTTAGTAAACTCAAAATTTTCAAGTACAAGCTTACATATTGGATTAATTGGAAAATGATTATCCTCTAGATAAAATCCAGCACCCATTTATGATAAACAAATTCAGCAAACTGATAATAGAGGAAGCATAACTCAACATAATAAAGGCCATATACAAAAAAAAAACCTCTTACCAACATCACACCCAATGGGCAAAAACTATAATAAAAGCATTTTTCTTAAGATCAGGAACCAGATAGGGGTGTCCACTTTCACCACTCAGACTCAACATAGTACTGGAAGTTCTGGCCATAGCAATCAGATGAGAAAAAGGAATAAAAGGCATCCAAATTAGAAAAGAGGAAATAGAAGTGTCATTATTTGCAGACAACATAATAATGTACATAGAAAACCCTACAGACACCACCAAAAAAGCTACCTGACATAAAAAGTGAATTCAGGAAAGTAGCAGATAAAAAGGTCAATATTCAGAAATTGATGGCATTTTTGTACACCAACAATTAACTATAAGAAAAAGAAACTAAGAAAATAATCTCATTTACCAGGCAACTGAATATATATATAAATTTAAGTTTAACCAAGGAGGTAAAAGACCTGTTCTTGGAAAACTACAGAACACTGAAGAAAGAAATTAAAGAATGTACAAGTAAGTGAAAGCATGTGCAGTGTTCATGAATTAGAAGATTAACATCACTAAAATGTCCATACTCTCCAAAGCAATCTAGAGATTCAGTGCAATTCCTATTAAAATACCAATGGCATATTTCACTGATCTAGAACAAATACTCCAAAAATCTATATGGAACAACAACAACAAAAAAGACTCTGAATAACCTCAGCAATCTGGAGAGCCAAAGTTGGAGGGATCACAATACCTGGTATCAAACAATACTACAAATCCACTGTACCCAAGACAGTCTGGTACTGGCATAAGAACAGACACATAGACTAATGGGACAGAATAGAGGGCCTAGAAATAAACACATGTTTCTATGGTCAATTAATATTTGACTAAGAAGGCTCTAGCATACAATGGATTAAAAAATAGTCTTTTCAATAAATGGTGTTGGGAGAACCAGACTAGTACATGCAAAAAATGAAGCTAGACCACTAATTAATGTTATACACCAGAATAAACTCAAAATGGGTAAAGGACTTAAATATAGGTCATAACAGCATGAAAGTCCTAGAGGAAAGCATAAACAGTAAAATGTCAAATATCCCATGTAGCAATATTTTCACTGATATATCTTCTAGAGCAAGGGAAATAAATGAAAGAATAAAATTGTACTACATCAAATTTAAAAGCTTCTGCATGGCTAAAGAAACCATCATCAAAATGAAAAGGGAACCAACTATATGGAAGAACATATTTGCCAATAATACATCAGAAAAGGATTTAATCTCCAAAATATATAAAGAACTCATATGACCAATTATAGGAAGACCAATAATCCAACTGGCTATTTACAGTAGCCAAGAGTTGTAAACAGCCTAAATGCCCATCAGTAAATGAGTGGATTGAAAAACTGTGGTACTTTTACACAATGGAATACTATGAAGTAGAAAGGAAGAAGGAATTCCTACCTTTTATGACAGCATGGATAGAACTGAAGACTGTTATGCTAAGTGAAAGAAGCCAGTTGGTGAAAGGCAAATACTGTATGATCTCACTTATCAGAGGAATCTAATGAACAAAAATTAATGAGCAAAACAGAACCAGAGGCATAGAATTAGGGAATAGACTGACAATAAGAGGGGGAGTTGGAAGGGTTGACTGTTTGAAAGGTGAAGTAATTAGTCAGGGAACACATGTGAAGGACCCATGGACATAGACAATGGGGTGAAGATTGACAATGGAAGTAGGAGGTGAGCTGGGTGGAGTGGGGCAAGGGGGAAATAATGGGACCAATGGTAAAACATAAAAATAAACACATAATTAAATTAAAAAATTATCATTCTCTAATCTTTGTTATGCATGCCATTTACAATGTGACTACAAACTCTATCATTAAGAGAAAAATATATTTCCTTATTCACCTTTTGATTCTCAGCTGGCATTGTACCTTTCTTTGTCAATGGAATTCTGAGAAGTGATATAAAGCTTGTTCAAAGTTAGGTCTTGAGAGTCTTTACATACTTTCACTCTTTATTGAAACTACCATGAAAATAAGACTGGGCTAGACTGTTAGAGGTCGAATCAGAGATGAGTTGTCCAACTGAGCATCCTAGAGCAGTCTGCCTACAACCAGAACATTAGCTCTCAACAGCCACAAGAGTGAGGTAAGATGACATCAACAGTGTGCTCTAAGGATGTTCACAACCTTAGCTAATCTGCAGACTAGTGAAAAATAATTAATATTTGTGTTTAAGTCACTAAGACTCTTGGTTATTTATTACAGCGTAATAGTCAACTGATATGGATAGAAAATATTTTTGTATAAACATTACAATAAGAAAAATATTTTTTTGGTGTAAATTTTTCTTTCTTTTTTTTTTTTTTACTTTTTCTTTCATTTGTCTACAGATGGTGCAGGAGAGGATGTATGTTCCTCATTATTGTTGTCAAACATATTGGTGTTAACACCACAGAGGGAAAAATGCAATTGTTGGAAATAGGCTATAATATGAAACACAATATGTCGAATGTCGAATGTCGGCAGCCGTCCGTCTCGAGAGACGATGGTGTAGCTTCTTAAAAGTCTATCTGCACCGCCGAGAATGGTTGTGCAGTCCGACTCGGGAGTGACACGGTATCTGTCTCCTCCTGTGTTGAATCGACATCTTGCGATGACGCTGGAGTGTCCTCTCCAGTGAAGCTGAAGCTACAGAGCCTGGGCAGGGTAATATGGAGGGTCTGCTGTTGCCCATGCAGCAGACCCCCCCTCTCTTCGCAGCTGAAGGGTCCAAGGGAAAGACGGAGTCAATACAGCTTGGCTTCAGGTGCGCCGCAGGAGTTGCCGGTGTTGACTACAACGTCAAACCGCCTTAGGGACTCCGGCTCCGGATTTTCTGTCGGGGTTTACTCCCTTAGCCTTTCCCCTGAAGAGGTATGCCGCAAGGCAGCGGAGGTTTTTTGGAGTCAGAGTTTTCCTTCTCTGATGAAACACAATAATACATTAAATTAGTGCATAAATTGTGAAATGTGAGATGATAATTTCTTTTGCAACAATGTAGATAGTTTTTTAAGTACTAGTGTGAGACCTTGCTGACACGTTTACTGTAGTACTAATGATGAATAAACTTTAAAAAATTAAATAGTAATAAATACTTAAGAATGGAAATTTTGGCTAAAAAATAGAATACATTAAAAAATTAAATGTATAAAATTTTAAAATCCAATAAATGAAACAAAATAGTCAATAGATGTGTTTAAAGGCACATTTGACACAATTGAAGAGGTAATTTATTATATGGAAAATTAGAAGAGAGAGATATCCAGAATGAAGAAAAGAGTTGGGTGTCAGAAAAGATAGAATCTGATGGTTGGAGAAACAGAAGAATGGGAGGAAGAAAATAAGTATACTCATAGAACCAGTATTTAAAGAGGGGTTACTTAGTCATTTTTCATAAAATCCTTAAAAAACATATGGCTACTAACTTTAAAAATTACTGTAAGACCTATCAGTATAAATAACAACAAAATAGTGAAGGCATACTATTATAAAACTGATAAAAATAAAGAATAAAGACAATTTATTTTAACACTAATTAATTTTAAAATAAATCGGTTTTTTGTTACATAAGTTATTAAAGAAAATATTGATATTATAAACAGAAGAACATGGGCTGAAACACATTTGTACATGACACAGAAGTCCGTATGTTTTCCATGCACTTTATTTCCCTATTTCATACATTTCTAATTCTTCCAGATACATTGCCCCTAATTGGTTTTATTTTTTCTAAGCTGAGTAAATCACAAATTTCCCTCTAGTGTTTTTATATTTTGTTGTTGGTTCAACATTGTATCTTCTAATTGTAGTGATCATCACTTAACATAAAATAGTATTCAGAGAGTCATTAATAAGTGTTTTGAATAACTGTTTTATAATTTATGCCAGGAAAATTTATATAATATGTAGTAAAAGAGTCACACAATTCTAGAAATAGCTACATAAGATGAGGAAGTGAAGTAAGGATGAATCCATGACCTTTATAGTTGGTAAAGCAGAACTGGAAGATACAGCTTGAATCAGACTCAAATATGTTTCTCTGTATTCTTCCCTTTGGGATATGCAAGTGGAACAAATCATGTCTGCCAAGAAAATGTTTAAAATTAAAATAGTGTATAACACATAACAGTATCATCATGATCATGAGTATCATCATCTTTGTCTATGTAAACTAAACATGTAATTCCTGTATAAACATGATTTTATTTTTGTTAGAACTATAGCAAGAAGAATTAGAATGACTTGATATATATTCCAAATTCTCTTACTGGTTATGCAACTTTGAGCAAGTCACATTATCCCTCTCACTTTTTCCCTTTATAAAATAGGAATAGTAAAAAAAAATCTTTTTTAATTATGTAATTTTGTTAAACAAACAGATATTTCATATGGACCAATTACCACATAGTCTAATACAGGGAAGCTATTCAATAAATGTAAATAAAATTATTATTGCTAGTTAAATAAAAATGTCTACCCCAAGAGTTTATAACTGTATGAATACATACACTTCTGATAACATAAAGACTTTTCACAAAGTGAAAAAATGTCTAAGTATAAAAATTATGATAATTGCACATGGTCAGGCAATATGTTTTGGAGAATATATCCATGCTTACACAATTCGGGAAAAATTCTTTCAAAGTTGTTTTTACCTTTACATGACTTCATTAATGGTTCTCCAAAAGTGGTTTATCAATCTCTGGTGTAATTAGGGGATACTGACCATAAACATCCTATTGATAAACATAGGATGGGTAATACTACTTTAATCACTTTCACACACTATTTTGTGTATATTAAATGTAATAAATACTTCAGAATGTTTATGTACATATAAAATAGCAAAAAGTGCGTATTGGTGTCAAATCCATTACATTCAAACCTAAAAAAACAATTAAAAGATGTTAACATATTTTGGAAATGTTTAAAGATATAACCATTAAAGATAAACATGTTAGACATACACAAAGTAGATCAGATACATTAGATATATTGAAAATAAACTAATCATATCTCCACATACAGCAGAGTATGTAAAATTATGCTGAGTTGAACACTTCACAATTTATACACACACACACAAATTGATGACGGACAAGTTTTCATGTTTATTTGACATCGGTTTACTATGGCATAGTTTAATATTTAATAAAAAAACAATGCTTATTTCATATGGGAATGCATCATTTTCTCAAAGCTTTATTATTTAATTGAGAAGAAAAATTTTATTTCACAGTATTTTGTCTCTAGGACATGGTAACATCACATGTTCTCAGTTTAGCAGTCTCTACTTAAAACTCCAACAAATCACAATCGCTTTTGTGCATCTGTCTTGACAAGTGTTTTAAGTCAGGAGGAATTAGTAAAGACTATATAATATAAAGTAGAAGTCCAAAGAAATTTTCAGGCAGATTTCAGCATAATTTCTTAGCACTTGATATAAATAAAACACAGCAGAGGCTTCCCCTTTTTATTGCCTCAGGAAACTGAGAAACCACGCTCAAAAGGAATTCTTTCGGGATTGTATCCAAGAGTGGCAGACAAATCTTCTACACTATTAACAATAACAACAAAAACATGTTCAGAGAGCCCCTGCTTATACATTCACACTTAGAAATCCAATTTTAG
This sequence comes from Furipterus horrens, assembly GCF_987537825.1. NCBI lineage: Eukaryota > Metazoa > Chordata > Mammalia > Chiroptera > Furipteridae > Furipterus > Furipterus horrens. The sequence goes on along the minus strand of NW_028327182.1, from coordinate 30,686,307 downwards.
CAACATCCTTATTAAAATGAGAACAAATCCCCTAGAGCTTTTACATCTCCCCCTCTTCACTCTTCTGGGTCTTTATTTGAGACTTCCACTTAGATTTTTGGATAAAGTTCATCTTTAGCTAATTTAGCACACAGTGTTGACCAAAAATTGCTTTCAGTACATTATTAACACAAAATATATTTGCAAACATCACTATATACCACTTGTCCTCTTGCCTTTAGGCATAGGTACTCCCTGCAAATTTGCTTTCCCAAGAGATACTCCTGGGTAAGTTTTCTCTTCATTAAAATGAAACCTTATTTTCTTCCTTATCTATAGTCAAAAACTACCTTTTACTTTGAATAAAACTTTTTGCAGCTTAAATTAGCAAGAAGAGTGCGTAAGTGCAATTACATTGAGGACAGACGGTAACAAACTTCTATCGATTTGCTAAACAAATACATAATGGGTCCCACTATGTGCCAAGATGTTTTATATTCTTGAATTATAATAAAAGCAATCATAGCTCCTTGTCATCTAAGGGCATAACAGACATGACTAGGATAAACAAATCACTCACGTGGAACATGTAGAACACTGTCAGGAGTTCTGATTTAAAAAAAATTTTTTTTCTGGAAGCTCTAAAAATGTTTAAGCCGAGGAGTAACATGAAATTATTTATGTTCTCAAAGCATCTTTCTGGCTCCTCCATTTTTAGAGTAGAAACAAAGAGAACAGTATGGAGACTTCTGTGAAGATTCCGGTAGCAGCTGATAGTGGTCTTCAGAGAGTGGGTTTCAAGATTAGTAGGGAAATCTATCAAGTGGTCAGACTCAGTATATTAGTATAGAGAGTAATCTCTTAAAATGTTGATTTAAAGCTTTTAAGTATATTTACCTCCAATAACTGGGGAAGTTTGGGTCATACAAAAAATACCAAATAAAGGAATCTTTTAAGATATAAAGATCTTTATAAATTATTAGTTAACTGAAATATTTAAAATAATAAAATTAAGCTATACAAAACACTGTTGTTATATTAAGTGTTATAAGTGGAAAATAAAAAGAATAAATAATAATCAATTATCTTTGAAAACAAGCATTGCCTTGAAGTATTAAAAAGGCCAAAATATGAAAGAATATGAATTAATACATTCATATTTTTGTGTTTATAAAATATATCTAAGTACATAGTCAAATAATAATTAAAGAATGTGCCCCTTAAATTGCATACCTATTTTCAAAATATACCATTTTAGCATATTAAAATATTCTATGTATCACATGGTTGAGAATAATAAAAAATAGTTGGAAATGTTTATTCAATTACATAAGTACAGGAGCCTCAGGTACTTTTTACTTTTTAGTTTGGGAAACTGAACCCCAATGACAGTAAAATTCTTTAAAGAACAAAGGAATACAATACTTGACTGTTCTATTTGTAAAAGACTATAAGAAATTGTGGGAAATTATTTGGCACATACTTATAACCTGGAAGAAATTTCTATTTATTAAAAATGACAGTTTCTTAAAATGGTAAGCAGTTTGACCTTCTACTTTTTATAATATAGCCTTTACTAATTCTTCCTGACTTAAGCTTCTACAAATTCTAGTCATTCTATTCCTTAGTATTTAGGTTCATATAAAAATTTTTTTTAAAAACCTCATAGACATGAACATAAGTGTGGTGATTGTTGGGGGAGGGGACTATAAAGGGACTAAAAGGTAATGTAAATAAATAGATCCTGAGGCCCATTTCTTGTGGAGGTGTGCACGAAGCACAAGGAATGACTTTTCAAGGACAAGGTAAATTAACATTCAAGAGCAAGGCTCTTCACTTTGAGTTCAAGATGGGAAAGTAGGAAGATCCTGAGCTCACCTTCTCTCACTGACATCAAAACTGCAGCTACATATAGAACAACTCTCTCTGAGAGCCACCCGAAGACTTGCGGAACAGATTTTCTACAACTAAAGATATAAAATAAAAGCCACATTGAAATGATAGGAGAGGTAGAGACTAAGTCTAATCAGGACCTCCCCTACTTCTCATGCAATGACTCACAAGTGGGAAGGATATCAAAACAGTCGAGGTCATCCTCAAAGAGCAAAGGGTCCAAGCCCTAGCCTGGTTGACCTGAACCAGGAAGTGGAGCCCTCATAATATGTCTTTGAAAACCAGCAAGGCTTACATCTGGGAGAGCCAAAGGGCAGTGGGAAATCCAGGTTGCACTCTTTCTGAGTCTTGGCACAGAGGCAGCAGTTTCGAAAGCACCAAGGTCATATATAAAGGTGATGTAGTAACTAATTTTATGGTTTGTGCTGGAGGGTCAGGGATCTGTTGGAACTTTCTCTTGAATCAGAGTTGTTGGTGGACACCATTTTCCCACTTTCTTTAATCTAGCTGATCTGACACTGGCAGACAACATATCTGACACTCTCCATTAACCTTGCCACCCTGGCATTTCTTTGAGGACCCACTCAATCTCGCAGTCCTCCAAAGCACCTCCTGCCCTGTCACATCTAGTGGGCAGCCTCACACAGCAGGTGCACACAACTGTGGGTCTGTAACATTGGGCCTGGGCCGTACAACCAGCCACATTGAAGGCTTTCCCTGCACACCAGTGAGTCTGCAACAGTTGTGGCCAGGCATCACAAGACTAACAGCTTCATTGGAAAAACATAAGGTGACTGAATAGATTAAAACACAAGACCACGACATATACCGCCTCCATGAGACTCTACATTGACAAACATATGGAGACTGAAAGGGATGGAAAAGATGTTTTATAAAAATGGAAATGAAAAAAAAAGAGAGAAGCTGGGATAGCAATACTTATATCAGACAGAATAGACTGTAAAACAAAGGCTATGTAAGGACACAGAAATTCCAGTTCTGGAGGCTTATCTGAAAAAATGAAACATTAATTTAAAAAGATAAATGCATCTCTATATTCACTGCAGTATTATTTACAAAAGCGAAGCTATTGAAGCAAACTAGGTGTTCATCAATAGGTGGACGGATAAAGAAGTGAATATATATGCATATGCATGCACACACACATACTGGAATATTACTCAGCCAGGTGAAAGAATGAAATCTTGCCATTGCAACAACATGGATAGACCTAGAGTATTATGCTAAATGAAATCTAAAAATCTGAAGAAATGAACAAACAAAACAAGCCAGAGGGTTAGGTAGGGGAATATGGTCAAAAAGGTTAAGGGGATTAAGAGGTACAAACTTACATATATAAATAAGTCATAGGAAGGCAAATAATATCACAGGGACTATCAATAATATCACTATAACTTTGCACGGTGACAGATGGATGGTAGACTTTTTGTGGCGATCATTTTATAAGGTACATAAATTATATAAATATGAAATCTCACCGTGTTATACAGCTGAAACTAATATATGTTTTATGTCAACTGTACTTTAATTCAAAAGAGCTTTGCATTTCAGAATAAAAATTAGACATGAAGCCAAAAAATTAAATAATAGGTAAACAAATTGTGGTATATCCATAAAATGGATACTACTCAACAATAAAATAGAATAAATTATGATACACAGAAAAATGTGAACAAATCTGAACAGAAATAAAAGCTGAGTAAAAAATAAACAGAAAAAATGAGTACATGATGTAAGATTCTTATATAAAATTCTTAAAATGCAAACTAATCTATAATGACAGAAAGGAAATTAGTGGTTATGGGGATTAGAGGTGGGAGTGGTCTGTATGGATTACAAAATAGGATGTTCTTGGTGATAGTAGATGTATTCATTAATTTAATTGCAATTTTCAAGTCAAGAATTGACGAATATATAAAACTTCTTCAAATTGTACCTTTAAATGTGCAGAGATAATTGTCCATCAATTAAACCTCAACAAAAATATTTAAATGAGTCATTAACCAACATGTTAAATAGTACTGAATAAATACTTATAAAAGGGGTAATGAGAAATTATGAAGAATGATCAGATTAATTAAAAATTAATGTAAATGGCAACTATCATAAATCATAACATTAAATATCAATCCTCATGATACTGTATATATCTATTTTGCTATAAATTATTTTCTTTTTTGTTTTTTCTCTTTCTTAAGACAACACATATGGAGGAGTTGTTAAACATTTTAGTACAGCTTCATAATTCTGGCATAATTTAATGGGACATGGAAAAAGGCCATTTAAGATTTTAAAATTACATTACCAACTCATCTGTTCTTCGTAATTTAAATAAATAGAACAAAATATAAATACATTACATGGAGACTCATACCTTTGTTTTATTATTAGCAAAATATTTAATTAAAATCAACTATCATTGATACGGTTCTATCAACTGCTCATAACATATTTAAGAATATTTTCTAAATATAAAAATTTAAGTTCACTGCAGTAAATGAAAAGTTCAAATGGCATCAAAAAAGGTACATTAAAAGAACAATGAAATATGGTTACAGGATAAAGAGGTAAACTTCTTCTTTCCCTGAAAAGTGTGATTCATTACAAACCTCGATTTCAATTCATAGCTATATTCTTGGATATTTTGGATCTCTGTGGCTTGATTAAAACAAACTCAATGGTACATTGATTAAGGAGTCAAAAGACAATGTGTAATGAAGATTAAATTATTTTCTAATGCAACTCATGCCACAATTCTTAGAATAATATTTTCCTTAAAGTCTATTATTGATGCACAGCTGAATTTACAAAAACCCACTTTCTTGAATAGCAAATTGGTTATATATCACCACAGATGACAAAAATAAACCTTTTTGCTGGCTCTAAGTGTGTATTTATAAGTAGTGTTTGACAATGTAAAAAAATGAAAGTGGAATCTTATGTTCAATTAGATGTGGAGTATGAGGATATGGACAAAATATGTTAAAAATAGAAAAGTTCCATAAAATTATAACAGAAATGCAGATTTTTAATCATTGTTTATTCCACTAAGAGGAATTAACTTAAAATAATGTAATAGTACCCATAATCTATTTTGGAAAATAGTCAAAAACCAAAGAAACCAAGGAGAATTTATATTAAATTCTAAAAAATAAATTCTGGGTTGGATAGAAAAGCAATTCTCTTATTGTGAGTTGTAGAAATAATAGGATATTTTGACTCTCATTTATTTTCATGATAGAACGATCAATGGATTGAAATGAGAACATTTTCTCCTAGTTCCACCTTTGATGTATTTAGTTTTCTCTTTCCTGATTTTATGCACAAAGTATGCTATTGTAACTGAAGCTACAGTACTACGCAACGAAGAACACCGTAACAGACACTGCTCTTAACGCCATCCCAGACCTACCAGTCATGGAGGAGCTAGACACCCCACCTACTGCGGCAGAGCTCGGCAAAGCCATCGACCGCCTCGCTTGCGGGAAAGCACCAGGAAGCGACGGAATCCCTCCAGAAATCCTAAAGAGCGGGAAACCAGTCCTGCTACAGCCGCTCCACCATCTACTCTGTCTCTGCTGGAAGGAGGGTTACATCCCCCAGGATATGAGAGACGCCAACATTATCACCATGTACAAGAACAAAGGAGACCGCAGCGACTGCAACAACTACCAGGGCATCTCTCTCCTCAGCGTCGTCGGCAAAGTATTCGCCCGGGTCGCTCTTGCCCGCCTGCAGACCCTTGCTTCCCGCGTCTACCCAGAGTCCCAGTGTGGCTTCAGAGCTGGCCGATCAACAGTGGACATGATCTTCTCCCTACGCCAGCTGCAGGAGAAGTGTCACGAGCAGCATAAACCACTCTACCTCGCCTTTATTGACCTCACGAAGGCGTTTGATCTGGTCAGTCGAAGCGGACTCTTCAGCTTGCTACGGAAGATTGGCTGTCCACCACATCTGCTTGCTGTGGTCATGTCCTTTCACGACAACATGCACAGCACGGTGTCCTACAACGGCGCAACCTCTGAGGCCTTCCCAGTCAGCAGCGGAGTAAAGCAGGGCTGCGTCCTCGCGCCTACGCTGTTCGGAATCTTCTTCTCCATGCTCCTCCAATACGCCTTTAAGGACTGCAGCGAGGGTGTCTTCATTCACACCAGATCCGATGGCAAGCTCTACAACCTGGCCCGTCTACGAGCCAAGACCAAAGTCAAAGAGGTGCTCATCCGTGAGATGCTCTTCGCCGACGACGCAGCTTTGACATCACACTCCGAAGAGGGACTCCAGCAGCTAGTCACTTGCCTTTCCCACGCATGCAAGGAGTTCGGACTAGCCATCAGCCTGACGAAGATGAATGTTATGGCTCAAGGCACGGGGACTCCCCCATGCATCACCATCAACGGATACACCCTGGAGGTTGTCAACGACTTCACTTACCTCGGGTCCACCATCTCGAGCTCTCTGTCAGTCGACTTGGAGGTCAACCGGAGAATCGCCAGGGCAGCCACAGTTATGGCCAGACTGAACCGGCGAGCGTGGAACAATTCCAGCCTCACTGAGAAAACCAGACTGCGCATCTACCAAGCCTGCGTGCTCAGCACTCTCCTCTATGGCAGCGAGACGTGGACCACCTACGCAAGGCACGAAAGGAAACTCAACAGCTTCCACATGAGGTGCCTGCGACGCGTCCTGCATGTCGCCTGGCAGGATAAGGTCCCCAACACCAAGGTGCTGAAGCGAGCCAATATGAGCAGTTTGCATGCAGTTCTTAGCGAGAGACGCCTCAGGTGGCTCGGCCATGTCAAAAGAATGGATGCAGGCCGTATCCCCAAAGACCTCCTCTACGGCGAGCTAGCAGAAGGCAAGAGGATGACAGGGCGCCCAAAACTGCGGTTCAAAGACATCTGCAAAAAGGACATGACACAATGCTCCATCAATCTCAACACATGGGAAGTTCAAGCAGACGACCGCCTAGCCTGGAGGCTCGCGGTCAGGCAAGGTACGTCACGGGCAGAGGCTGCGCGCAACGAGGAGGCGGTCCAGAAAAGATCGAGGCGGAAGCAGCGTCAACAGCAGCAACAACGGCCATCTGCCTTCACCTGTACCAAGTGCGGCAGGGATTGTCACTCCCGAGTCGGACTGCACAGCCATTCTCGGCGGTGCAGATAGACTCTCGGGAAGCTACGCCATCGTCTCTCGAGACGGACGGCTGCCGACGACGATGCTATTGTAACCAGCAATCATTTTTCCAAAAGATAATTTCACCATAAGCAATTACATTTAGTTTAACTCAACACACATGCATACATACACTCATATTCTTTAATTTGTGTATTGTATTACCAGATTAATTGTTGAGGTACTATTTGGAAAATTAGAAATTAGAAATTCTTTTTGATGTAACAATTTTTATAAATTTAAAAATTTTTTGTTTAATATTTATTATTATGAAATAAGGAAATAGAGTATTTTCCTAAGACAAACATATAAATACTTGTAGATGACTTGTGCCCTTTCAGTTTTTTCTCCCTTTGTATTTTAAGTTAGTTTTCCAAAGAATTTTTCTGCAATAAACTATTATTTATTACTTGTGAGGAGAACTGTTAAAATTAAGATCTGTCTACAATCATTACTGTAATCCTAAAACTTTGTGAGGCAAAATGCCTCCTGTACTCTTGATAATATATTAGTAAGGTCAACTATAAAATAATAACTGTGTAAAAATAAATTGTAATTACCCGTTACAAAATTTCAAAGAAAAATCAATTTAGAAGAGGGATAAGTTGTAAATAGCCTTGCTTATATGGAAAAATAACTGCTATATGCTATGTTAAAATTTGTTAAAGCAGCACTTGAATGTCTACATCACATGGGGACAATAATTTATATCACATTTTACATCCATATTTTACTGTATACAGGAAAAAACAAAGCTTGCAAACATATATTGATTATGATGACAGGCAATGTTTGTGTCCTACAGAGAAGGACAGCTGTGATGAGTCAAGGACATCTGTGCAAGCCAAATTCAAAAGGAACTGACTTGATAAAGAGCAATTTACCACAGGCCACAAAGTGCACTAGTTCATTGGCTGCAAGCTCTTTCGAACTGCCTGTGTCCATCAAGAACTAGACAAGAGGGACATAAGCTGTAAGAGGTAGAAAGAAAATCATCACATTTAGAGCTCCAAAGGATATTAACACTGCAGAGCTCACCATCTTTCAAACATGCTTACCTCAATGCTTTTTGATAAATTGCTTAGTCAAAAAAAAAAAAACAAACAAACTTGTGAATGTGCTAAACAACTACAATTGAACTTTAGTTGTCAGTAAATAGAAAAGTTTGATAATTTCTTAATGCACTTTAGTGTGTTGGGTGATGGTAGAGTTAATGATAAAACAAATTCCTGGTTACATGGTAATGGTAAAGAATATGATGCATTTCAGCTGTGAGGTGATTTAGGTGAACAATTTGCCCACTCAATTTCAGATCCCTTTCTGAATGGGTTCTCAGTGTGGCCTACCTTAAATTTGCAAATTAAAATGTGACTTACCATTGTACACAACTGTAACTCTATAATCTATTTAGAAATTACTTATACCTCAGTGATGTTTCTGTGTTTTCCACTAAACAGTATGCCTCATGAAGGTAGGCCATATGTTTATTTTGTTCAATACTGTGACCCAGAGGCATTTTTTGGACACATATTAGATGCTCAGTACGTAATTTGTTAAATGGATGTATGAATAAATTTATTTTATTAGTTAAAAACTAGAAGTTCCACTATTATAATATGCATGATATGCAAATACAATGTGTTATACTTATGAGGCAACCTATAGCCATTCATATTTCAAAAAGATGAGTGGTAGAATAATTTGTCAAAAAGCACAGAATCAGTAGTCACAGGTCTGGGTTCATACAAGAAAGGTCAGTAAAAGTTCTACAGTATAGGAAATTTTACTCATGAAAGTATGGTGAGAATTCATTGAGATAATTGATGTAAAAATGTGTTGTATGGTTCTGGGCAAATATTTCATATACAGTATTCCCTCACTTATCACAAGTATTACATTGTAGACCCCCCCCTCCCGCCCCCATGATAGGTGAAAATCCGCTAAGTAGGAACCTTGCATTTATTTTAGTATTTATATATATTTTAAGGCTTTATAAACCCTTCCCACACACTTATAAACCATTCCCAGTCCCTTATTAACCTTTCCCACTCCCTTATTAACCTTTTCCATGCCTTTATAAACACTATTTATGTTCTTAAACATATTCTACACTCTTAAACCTACGTAACTTTAACAACATACATATACAGTACTGCAAAATCCTGTCATATAGCGAAAAACCAGTGATAAATAATTAAATATATTTTTAAAAATCCCATAATACAGTGAGGCCACAATAAGTGAACCATGATATAGAGAGGAACTACTGTATCTAGCAACAGATATTAGTAATAACAAATATGGCAGCCTAAGTTTAACTTGCCCTTCTGTATATGTGAATACTTGGAAAATTCCATTTTTCCACCTTGCATCACACTTCTACATGGGAAGACTTTGCAACTTCTCCTTGTACATCTCAGGATGACCATTATTGGCAATGAGATGTAGAAAGACTATGACAGGTGTTTCTATTCCTCTGCTCTCATGTATAAAGCTAATCAAGATAGAAACTTCTGTAATTTGTCTAGTAAATTAAATGAGCAGAGCAACCACTGACCCATAATGCAAACGAAGTAAAAAAAGAAAAAATATTCTGTTTCAGAGGATTCTATGGTTTTTAGAATGTTTTATAGAGCAGCATAATGTTACCTAATATGACAGGTTTAGCAACCCTCATTTAATAAGGGTATTCAAATTTTGGTGAAATATTAAATAACTGAAAGAATAATGATTGTTATTCCATCTTAAAATGATCCAGAAACATAGCAGAGAAACAACCCTGAACGTCAAGAAATAATTTTTTCAAAGAAGGCAGTTTTCTAAGCAATGAAACTACCATTAGAGTCTGTATGGTAAAGAATGGCTGAGAAAGAAATTAGATGAAGAGTGAGGCTGGCACAGGAAGGGAGAACCTAGAAAAAGTGAAGACAGTGTTCAGATGCTAGTGAATGCAGGAGCGGGTCATAAAAACACCCACCTTTCTACCAAAGATACATGCATAAATATGAGATTAGAGAAGATGTGCTTTGGGCATTAAATATGAAGTCGCGATTCACCTCACAGGCTTTGTAGACAATTATCCAGTACTAGTGTGCTGGGACTTTGCAGCTGGTGTATGATGAAGAACTACTACTACAGACTGAGACAACCTCACCTTCAGCCTAGATGGCAGGTGACAACCACAGATGCCTGTGGCGGCGTAATTGAATCCAGGTAAGATAAATAGACCCATCAGGTTCCTAATTCACTGAATCACGAGAAATAACAAATTGTTATTTTTAAAGCCAGTGTTTCATGCTATTTTGTTATGCAATGTATTAGCCTGCTAGCATTGCCTAAACAAATACCACAAACTGGATGGATTAAAAAACAAAATTTTATTTCTTACAGTTCTGGAGGCCAGAAGTCCAATATCAAGGGACCATCGTGGAGAGTTTCTGGTGAGAGCTCCTTTTAGCTTGCACACAGTTGCATTCCCACTGTGTCCTCACATTGTCTATTTTTATTTTTGTACTATTCTGCTTGTCAATTTCTTTTTATATCTGTACCAATACCACCATCTTAATTTGTATACTTTAATTTTTATAGCTTTATAAAAATGATATCAAATAGCACAATTTTGTCCTCTTCTTATACATATTTTTATGTGTGTTCAGAAATATGTTTTTAATATACAAACACATTTTTCTGGGTTCTCTTTAATCACTTTTGCTTAATTGCATTGCAGTCATAGAATACTGTGTGTAAGACAAAAGTTCTTTTACATTGCTCTCTTTTTGATATTGTATCACGGCCAGCTTTCGGGCCCCACTTCCCCCTTCCTGTTTTGCACTGCCTCTAACCAGCAGATAAAGCTTGCATGCACCTTGCCTCTGTGAGGGCAGAGAAGATCAAACCATTCAAACCCCAGTTTCCTCATAGGAATCCTCGACCTTATCGATCTCCCATCCCAACCACTAAACCACGAAGTATCATTATGTGAGTAATAAATTTATTCATGGCTTTATGCTGCATTGTTACATCATAAATCTCAAATTACTATTTCATTTGTGTGCTTACTTATAAAAAATTTAATATTTGACATAAAGATAGGTTGCTACTAAATTTGTAAAACAAGATATTATATATATGTATATACTTACACACATACACTTATATGTATATATAAAGTGAAATGATCACCACAGTGAAGTTAGTTAAAACACTCATCACATCATAGTTGCTTTTTATTGTGTGTGTGTATGTGGTGAGAACACTTGAGATCTACTCTCTTACAATATTTTAGTTATATGTCATTTGCATAAAACACGATGATACATTTAGTGTCCAAGGGAGGTCATGAACTTTTAACCAAAAGCAAAATATCTTCTGAGTTAGAAACAGGAGCAGGTTTTTTTTTTTTTTTTTAAACCTGAAATAAAATGAAATGCATGCAATGAGAATTTTTGTAAGATTTCTATTATGGTGGGAGTATATTTAAATGAACATGTGTTTTCTTTCAATCTTATTCTTTCAAATAACTTCTTGAAGACAAATGAACATTGGTGAACAACTGATTTATCTTAGAGGCTTCCACACAACATAAATGAACAGAGGAATGATTCCAAGTTTTGAAACTAGGAAAATCTTAGCTGAACTACTACTCAGAATTGTATAAGTATGAAATATTGGACAAGATCATCAATAGCCTCAATTACCTCATGAAAATAGTAATAATAATGCTTGTTCTTAAAACATTAATTAAAATTACATACTAAGACAATTACATGTGGAGGAGATACTATTATCTTCTTTTAAGATACATTTATAGGTCCTCAAAAACTTAGTATACCACCATAGATAACTACATGAACAAACCTCTAAATTGATACTTATTATAATAAAATAAAACTATTTCCCCACCACTTGAAAAATAATATAAAATCCCCAGTGTGTACCACATGTTGAGAAAAAAACAAATATAATTTTATTCTAATAAACTTTATTAACCTGGATATTATTATGCTAAGTGAAATAAGCCAGTCAGAGAGAAACAAATATCATATTATCTCACTTATATGTGGAATCTAAAGAACAAACTAAAATGATGAACAAAATAGAAACAGAGGCATAGACACATGGAGCAGACTGACAGTAACCAGAAGGGAGGTGGGAGGGGGGACTGGATGAGAGAAAGTGAAGGGATCAGCCAAAGAACATATGAACATATATGCATGACACAGACACAGACAACAGTGTGGTGATGGCCAGAAGAAAGGGGTTATAGGGCAATGGATGGAGGCAGGCAAAGAGTGGGAAAATAGGGACATCTGTAATAGTGTCAACAGTATAAATAAAGAAAAAAGATAAAAAGAGATAAATAAAATAATCATAGATGGCTTTAATTTTTAATGAAAATTTACATAGAAAAGTGTGAAAATATTGGTTAATTTTCTTCAAAATTGGTAGCTAGTTGGGATAATACTTCAAATAATAGTGTATTTTCTTAAATAAAATATTTTTATTAACACCTCAATAATAAAATCCATGTTTTGATTGAACTCACATATTCATCTTTTTTGCTGAGATGTTTTCCAAATTAGCTTGAAGCCTCATCATGCATTCATATCATCCTAAGTGGTTGTCATCCTTGTCTATATAGCACAGTCATCTGGGAAGCTTTGTAAATTACAGATGCCTAGATCTCATCCCTAGAGATACTGATTTAATTGGACTGAGTTGCTTCCAGGACACCAGGGTTTTTAAAGCTCTGAAGTGATGCTAAAGGGCAGCCGAAAAGGAGAACTACTGATCTAAGGGGTTGTTTTGTGCAAATACTAAGCATATTCAAGATATTTAAAGTCTTATACTTAATATATTTTATCACTGTCATTCCCACATAGCTGCATCAATATTTTAAAACAAATTATCCAAGAGCCTTTAAGTCTTCCAGTGAGAGAGTATATTTAACACAACTTCTCCCTGATGAAAGAATGTAACTATAAACTTAAAATAAAATAGTTGATGTCTCTTTGCCCAACTCAAACTAGAGTGATGGTGTACTTGTTTGCTCTTGATTAAAATACAAATAACTAACCAAGTTGAAATTGTTATGACTATATTGATATGTGCATTAAAACTACTTTTTGTGTAATACTTTAATGTTTGGTGAGGCATTTCTCAATCAGAGGCTGTCCTGTAGTTCAGTATTATTAGGTGCCTCTGTTAGAGTAAGTGTAACATGACTCAGTAAGTAACACTTCCTATGAATGAACAACAAGAGCGCATGAATCAGTGTTCTACTAAGATATTGTTTTAATGATAGCAATTATCCCTGGTGGTAATGTGACTGATTCCAGGAGCTAAAGTAAACAGTCTAACTTTGAAGAACATTAAGGCAGAGAAAGCATAATGATTCATATTAATGAAATAGCCTTATAATCTTGTCAGATGAACTGTGACACCTTGTGGGACTATTAAAAGCTGTGTTAACTTGGTTCTCTTCTGATTTACTTAATGAGTTTTAATTTATGTCATGCAAATTTCTCACACTGAATTAGACTGAGGTCAACTCTGGGTATTCTCACTGATCCAACACAAGCCTCATGAGACTCAGACTTCTAAAACTGGTCTACAGAATACTCCCTAAACATGTATAACACACACACACACACACACACACACACACACTCTATAAAGAAAGAGAAGCAACTGTAGCAGGGAAAGCACCAAAGAACAAATAAAAGATCCTACAAAACAAACCTCAGAAAAATCCAATACAAGGAAAGGTCAATGGAGAACAATATATTTAAAAGATTTTATTTATTTTATTTTTAGAGAGAGGGAAAGAGAGGGAGAAAGAGAGGGAGAAAAACATCAATGTGTGGTTGCCTCTCACATACACCCAACTAGGGACTTGGCCTGCAACCAGGCATGTGTCCTACCTGGGAATCGAACCTGTGACCCTTTGGTTCACAGGCCAGTTCTCAATCCACTGAACCATACCAACCAGGACTGAAGAACTATTCTTTATATAACCTAACTAAAAATAAAAACTCAGGCATCCATCCAAAGGTTACTAAGGATAATGTTTCTCACCTCTTTTGTCCAGAGTAGGTGGGAACAGGAATAAGAAAAGGGAGAACTTTTTCCTATAGTCAAATATTTTCATAGGCTTTTGATTGGGGTGTGGGTGACAAGGATCTGTTCCTCTAAGATATTTTAAAGATAGATTGTCATCTGCTTGGCCTGGTAGGATTTAATTTAGTCTTTTAAGTCATATCCTTTTATCAAGGGTCAATGCACAACATCTTACATTTCTAGAAACAAATATCAAGTGAACATGGATTTCACAAAATTTTACCCAAATTAATTTTTGATATCAAAATAAGTTTGCTATTTTTTGTAACATTACTTGTTCATTCAACAATTTGTAAAATGTGTACTCAAATTTTTTGAGCAAGTTCAGTTTGGGGATTATTAATAAAAATTATTTTCTTTCACAGATGTGAGATATATTTATTAATATACTCAAAATGCTGAGTGACAACTATATTTCAGGTAATTTACTAAATTGTATGAATACAGCAATAAACAATACAAACACATAACCACATAAATCTATAGTCTGATCTCTGAGTAGATTTATTTTAAAAAACTTCTGAGGATTAAATTATTCTTAATGATGTCATTATAAATTAATCACTGAAAATGCTTATAAAATTACTATAATTAACAGCTATAGATACTATTATATAAAATAAAGACTCTAACACATTTTCTTTAAATTTACAAATAAAATAAAATTATTAGTAAAATAAATTACAATATAGCAATTACATTTTACCATTTAAAACCATAATAGCTGATTCAAAAATAATCTCAATATGGCTCCCTATTTATAATAAACTTAGTAAGTTGAATATAGTTCCCCATATACTATATTGCATATCACAACCTTCAAAAAATTAAGATTCAACACTACCATTTGAAGCTAGAGAAATAGGTGTCAGTCTTCTGCTGGGAACTAAACTGAAACCCTAATTCGAAAGCATTAATTTGAAAGAACCTAAGCACCTGTATGTTCATTATAGTATTATTTACAATCACCAATATATGGAAGCAGCCCAAGTGTCCATGAGTAGATGAGTGGATAAAATAACTATGCTACATTTAAACAATGGAATACTACTTAGCTGTAAAAAAAAAAAAGAAAAAGAGGAAGAAGAAAATTTTACCCTTTGCAACAGTATAGATGGACCTGAGCACATTAGGCTAAGTGAAATAAGCCAGTCATACGATTTCACTCATATGTGGAATGTAATGAACAAACTGGCCTAGCAAGCAAAATACAGACAGACTCATAGAGAGCAGGCTGACAGATAAGAGTGGAGGGATTGAGCAGAAAAGAAAAGGGACTCATGGACATGGCAACAGGTATAAGGCGACTAAATGGTACTGGAAAAAATACAGTAAAGAAAGAGAACTTGATACAATTTTAAACCCAAAAATAAAAAATAATTACATAGTTCTGATAGTTTTTTGACTTGCACGTTTTTCATGTCTTAGTTTAAAATATAAACTAAAGAACTAATCATCCTTATATTATTATGTGCCTACTACCTATATTACTGTATTTCTAGTAGTTAGTTTTTTTATCTCTAACTAATTTTTGAATTACCTGTAGATATTTGTTTGTGCTCCCTGTTTTTAGCATCAGGCTGGGAGTATAATTTGAGGGAGTGAGGAAACCCTATTGAGAGCAGGGGACAAGGTGTCAGTATCTCCTACTGAAGTAGCATGGGTAGTCAGTTATCAATCAGTTCATATCAAAGCTGACTGAGCAGAATAATTTTGCACGCGGTTAACACTCTACCCCTTCTAGAATCACTTAATTCCCCAGACCAGAATGACAACATTCTTCCTTGGCTTCACTTTTATGATGCTGACAGCTGCTTCTCACTCTCGTGGCTTATGCCTCCTCATTTTATGGATCTCAAATCTCTGAAGTGTCTAAGGAGTCAGACTTCAAACATTTCCTCTGCTATTTCTGCACTCACTTCCCAAGTTATCTCATATAGTCCACTGCCTATAAATGCCATCTGAACGTTAGATGGCTCTGTTACATTCACTTTATCCCCAGTTCTGTTTCCGTGTCTGGCACATCATAAGTCTTTATTAAATACTTGTTGAATGAAAGTAGAGATGAATGAGACCTAAAATATTGGATACTTTTATACAAGAAGCTGTTGAGACTGTTAGTGGCAGAGCCAGTGCCAGTCATTTGACCTTTAATCTTGTCATGAGTCTACATTAGGCAGTCCTTCTTTTCACTCCAAATTTATTTTTAAAATGCATTATTTGTCTCTTCAGTATGGCACTTGTCAAATGATTGATGCCCTCAAGCTTGAGTATCAGTTGTAAAACATTCCATTTGTTGTCAATATAGCACTCAGAAGTATTAAATCTTTTTTTTTTTTTTAATTTTGAGAATGGATTGAATGATTTGCAATGTCAGGATATTTGGCAATTTCAATTCTGTAAGAAATGAAGTGAATAGAGAGACAAATAGATGACAAACAATATAATATTCCTTACAAGCATTTTTAAACACAAAGTAGAGATTTAATCTTGATTTTAGCCTAAGATATAACTGATATCAATTTAGTAACTGGCATAAAGCTGAGAAGTATATTTAAATCTCTTGTTTAGATTGATTACTGATTTATAAAACTTTCTTCATTGATAAAATAGAAAAGAAAAACAATGGTAGCTTTCTCAATGATTTGTGATAACTAAATATACTAATGTTGCAAAATAGTTTGAAATAGTATCTGATATATTTAAGGTTCTTAAAATACATCATTATAAATTTATTATGTCATCAATTAATTCAAGTTGACATTAAATTAAACATAAATTTGTCAAGTATATTTATGACATCAAGATACATTAGTATTGTAATATATCTAAATTTAAACAAAAGCACAGAGTAGCCAGACCAGTTTTAAAGTATGTGTTTTCTGTTTCAGTGTTCATTCATTTACTATCAAGTGTATCATATTTACTTATTTTACTTATTTTTGTTTTGTTTTTTATTGAATCATAAAATTACCACTTGCCTTTAGAAGACAGTAGTTCAGGATTGACTCCTGTTTTACAGAACTGTTTATGTAAGGTAAGAATAGTAATACACACTAAGTATAATTATTTCATATTCTGCCCAAATTGGTCAGTTTCTGGACTGCTTACCTTGGCCATTATTATAACATGTTTCTGCAAGTGTCAAAATAGACTTACAATTTCTTTAGTTATAAATTCATTTTCATTTTCAACACTAAAACTTTGCTTATATTCAGAAGAATATTTGTCTTTGACCTTCTATTCAGTTACCTACCATTTTTCAAGTTTATCCTGATTGATCTAATTAACTTTCTGTGAAACTCTTTTCATGCCTGAAGCATTTTGTGTGTGTTTGTCACAACTGTTTTAAATTAGTTTAAAATGTAGGCTAAGTACATCAAATACCAAAAATCCTGAGACAATATATGATAACCTCTAGGGAATTACTTACGTTAGAAAATATACTTTGTTTGTTAATGCATATTTACTTAGAAAAGGTTTGAGTCGTGCTCAAGAGTTGCTTGAATAGATTTAAACAGTAATGAGTCACCTTGAAAAAATATGCCAGATGGTAAAGTCATGTGTCTGAATTCTTAGAGCAGGTTTGAGGAGCACAATTAAAAAGAAAGATTAACATTGAAAGGGTATTTTTTTTTCTTTAGTATCCAGTGAGCCAAGTATTGTATCCCCTTCAATGTCAACTAAGAATGTAAACTAGTGCCTATTATAGTTGTAATTTCATAAACATTTCATCTCAGATTGTAACCATTTATTGTTTGCAATGACAAATTATATACCATAAAAGTATATAAAGAGACAAAAGTATTGAATATAGCTATAAAATAATGAGTTTATCTATTCATTATTTATTTATTTTAGTTGCTGTAATTTCACTTCCTCTTTACTATAGGAAACATAATAACTTATTTAGTTAAAATGTATTTTCTATCTACTTAATTAAGCTCTTATGATATGCCTTCACCTTAAGGAGCCAGATATTAGCAGACAATTTATTTCAAATGAAGGTTTAGAAAGTTCGAGACTGCTAAACAGCTTGCATGAACCACTCCTTTCAAAACAACAAGTTTTATTGTTCTCATTTATTCCACAAGCCATTTAAAAATCTATGAGATTTGTAAGGTATTGACCATAATGTTTAGAGCATCTATATTTTCATAAAATATGTTCCATTTCACACAAGTGCTCCCAGAACAAACTCATCATATTTTTAGTTCAAAATAGATCCTATTTTAGTTACTAACATTTTTTGCCTTCTTAAAATATTCTTATAATATTTATTCAATAACACTAGGCACAATGATATATGCAAATACATTTACATATTGAAAACTCAGTACTTCTACCTAATTTTGTATAAAAATGAAGTTTTGACATTTTTCTTGAAATCTTCATTAAAACAGCTTTAATGTGTTATGCCATAAAATCCTTGTTTAAGTCACCTAGATATAACTAGAATTAAATCATTAAAGTAATATTTTCTTTAAATTAAACAACTCTTTTTACAACATTTTCCACTGTTATTAATATAGTCACTGAGCAAAAGTATTCAGTTTACTAATTTCCCATCTAGGAACAATGGTTCAATTTTTAGAAACCATGGTCTCTTCTAAAAAATGGGGAAATTTAGCTAGCCCCCCCCCCAAAAAAAATCCCTATTATATCATAGGTATCAACAGGAGGAATAAAAGCCATGTTTCCCTAACTCAAGTTTTTTAATTAAATAAAAATCTGTGAAATTGAGGTAACATGGGAGAGAGAAAGAGAAGATCAGAAAAAAATTTTAAAAACTTTGAAGAACTGAAAAGCAGGACAAAGAGTTTGGTCAATGTAGGTTTATTTTTATCACTGTTTTCACTTATAAATTGTTAAAAGCCTCTAAGCTTACATATTTAACATGTCCCTGTTTTTCTCATAAAGTAATGAAGCATAATTTGATTTAACCATGTTAGTGTGAAGAAAAAGTGAACTGAAAAATGAACTCTCTTACATGAGGAAATGTTATCTGGACAATTAGGACTTATTAATTGTTAAGTAAACAAAGAAAACAATACTGTGAGTATTGTGATCTATACTCTAATATAATGGTGTTTTCACAGATACAGTTTAGTACTACATTTAGATTACCCAGAGAGTTGGGTATGGCATGTTTATATAGGAAATGGCAGACAATTACTTTAAGAAATTAACAAATATGATAAATGAATAATTAAAGAGTCTCATTTCTAAACTCCTAATGTTTTCTTGGAGAGGAATGCTTGAAGTAAAAAGCAATGTTGGTTTTTCATCTCATTTTACTGATGCAGTGGTAATTCACAAAAATGCTTTTATGAATTGTGAAAATATAACCAGGTGTATGAATTTGAAGGCATTCAAGCATTCAGATTTTGCTTCAAGCTCCTTTTTTTCTTTATGTCAGAAAACCTTTGAGACACAAGTGGATAAATGAAGAATAATTAGAGGCAAGATGAGATTGAATAAGCACAACTGAAGTACAGAATGATGTCTCAACACATTCTGTTAATGAATATTTATGCTCTTTACTGTTTGTACAATACAAATATATTTCTGTATATATTTGGTTAGCTCTAATACTTCAAATAAATTTTAAGAGCTTTCATTTTAATACCTAACTTCTATTTTAAATATATCTTTATTTAAATTATTATTTCAGTTTTACATGTTATAATATTTTTTTCTATAGAGCCCAGATGTTTCTGTGTTTGGTTAAAATTTTTGTTTCTCCACTAAATTTTATTATTTCATTTTTCTAAAATTTTAAATTCACAGTTATTCTTCAGATAGAAACACACTATTAATTTATTTTTTTAAATAAAGAGAAAAGGAAAACAAATGATTAAGAGAACATTATTTAAATTTAAATTTCATTCTGAGAGTATAAAGTTAAGTAATGGTTCTTATATCTTAGTAATATATATGATAATCCTCAAAATTTCCTAAACAAATAAATATATATATTTTTCTACCTTCTTTAATTATTTTTGCCCTATTCTTGGTATTCTTATATATTTTTTGTTTCTGAAACCCTTACACAGATACAAATATTATTTTTAAACATAATTGATTTGGGGAGATTTGGCCAGATCTGGCCAGATGCCTGGGGTGAGGAGAGGGGCTCCAAGGCTGCCCTAGAGAGGCTACAGGTCCCTTGGTCAACAAGCCTGGCAAACAGAAGTAAAGAGAACATAGACCAACTTGCAGCACGAGTGATAGTTGGCTTTCTTTGGTGTATAATATTTTAAAGCATTAATATTAAACTTGTGGTTTTTTGTTTGCTTTTTAAGGGATACAGAAAATAAATTGATGGAAACATTTACTATAAAAAAAAAAAGGGTTGTTTTTCTGTTTCTGTTCTGGGAACAGCTGGGTTATGTCTGTGTGAAATTGGCCTAGAGTTAGGGAGTCCCTTGTTCCCCTAAATTGTGCAACATTTTAATAAAATATCTTCTTTTTTCCTTTCCCACCAACCTTTGTCTTGTGCCTAAATTTGGCAGCAGGAATCTGAACCCCACATTTGTTCAGTAACATATACGTTGCATTAACATACTTTAAATTTCATTGCATATTGTAAGTATTCTCTATTTGTAGTAATGACTTTAATTTATCTGAATTTATTTTTAATAAGTTTTATAATTAGACTTTCTAAATATTTACTTGTTTTCTTTTTTCTTAAAGTTTTTGGATTAATCTCTATGGGTTACTATCTCTTTTCTAATTCATTTTGGGGGGCTGGGGGGTTATTTAGTTTCTGCTATAGCGCTGTCATTCTCCATTCCCTAGTCCATTTGAATATTTATTTAGTTTATTTAATTCCTTTTAAAATAAAATAATTTATTTTTATTTTTTAAAGAAAATAATTCAAATGTTAGCTTTATAAATGTACACATTTTTTTGTTTGTTCATCCTCTGAATATTTCATGTCACAGAATGTTCTCATTTTAAAATTTTACTTGCTTGTATTTTATATATATATTTTTGGAAATTTTAAGAACCACCAAGTAACTGGAACAACCAAGTCAATTTTGAAAAACAAAGTTTGAGATCATACACTGCGATATATCCAGCATGAAGACACCGAAGCATGATTCATGGTTGCCAGAGGTGTGGTGGGAGTGGACAAAATCAGTGAAATGAATCAGCAGGTACAAATTCCAGTTATTAAAAAAAAATGTTATGAGGATATAATATACAGCATAGTGACTATAATACTGTATTACACATTTAGCCACAGCAATCTTGAGACAGAAGAACACAGTACGAGGAATCACAATACCTGGTATCAAAATATACTACAAAACCACTGTTATCAAACAGTCTGGTACTGGCTTAAAAACAGACATACAGACCAATGGAAAAGAATAGAGAGCCCAGAAATAAATCCAGGTCTATATGGTCAACTAATATTCAACAAAGGGGGAAGGAACATAAAATGGAGAGAGAAGAGCTTCTTCAACAAATGGTGCTGGGAGGACTGGAGAGGGACATGCAAAAAAATGACTAGACCACCTATTTATACTACACTCCAGAATAAATTCAAGATGGATAAAAGACTTAAATGTAAGCCATGACACCATAAAAGTCCTGGAGGAAAACATAGGCAGGAAAATTTCAGATATCCCACGTAGCAACATTTTCACCGATACATCACCTAAGGCAAGGGAAATAAAGAGAAGAATAAACAAATGGGACTCCATCTAACTAAAGAGTTTCTGCTCAGCAAAATAAAACATCAGCAAGATGAAAAGGAAACCAACCATATGGGAAAACATATTTGCCAATGAAATCTCAGATGAGAGATTGATCTCCAAAACATATAAAGAACTTACACATCTTGACACCAAGAAGACAGACAACCCAATTTAAAAATGAGCAAAGGACCTGAACAAACACTTCTCCAAAGAGGACATACAGAGGGTCCATGGACATATTAAAGAATGTTTAACATCACTAGCCATCAGAGAGATGCAAGTAAAAACCACAATGAGATACCACTTCACACTGGTCAGAATGGTCATCATCAACAAATCAGCAAACAACATGCGCTGGTGAGGATGCAGAGAAAAGGGTACCATAGTGCACACTGTTGGTGGGAATGCAGACTGGTGCAACCACTGTAGAAAACAATATGGAATTACCTCAAAAAAACTAAAAATGAAACTGCCTTTTGAACCGTGATTCAATTGCTAGGATTATACCTGAAGACTCTTGAAACACCAATTCAAAAGAACCTATGCACCCCTATGTTCATTGCAGCACTGTTTACAATAGCCAAGTGCTGGAAACAGCCTAAATGCCCATCGGTAGATGAGTGGGTCAAACACTGTGGTACATTTACACAATGGAATACTATGTAGCAGAAAGAAAAAAAGGAACTCCTACCATTTGCGATAACATGGATAGAACTAGAGAGAATTATACTTAGTGAAATAAACCAGACAATGAAAGACAAATACCATATGATATCACCTAACACAGGCTACTAATACAAAACACAAACAAATGAGCAAAATAGAACCAGAGGCATGTAAACAAGAAACAGAGTAACAGTTACTGGGGGAGGGGAGAAGAAAGGGGGGTAAGTAGGGGAAGGGTTTAGTAAAGGAACTAGTATAAATGACCCATGGACATGTACAACGAGGTGGGGAATGACCGTGGGTGAAGGGGTGGGCTGGGGGGGGAGCAAAGGGGGAAAAAATGGGACTACTGTAATAGAAAAACAATATATAAATCAAAAAATATTTTTAAATTTTCTAAGAGAATAGATCTCTTTAAATGATTTTAAATTACATTTTTTCCATTACCATTTAGTCTTCTCACACCTCGCCACCCTATAATCACCACGTTGTTGTCCATGTCCAGGAGTCCTTTTTTGCTTTTGTTTAATCCATCCACCCCTACACCCAACCGCTTAGCTGTCATCCTATCAGTCTGTCTCTATCTTGCTTGTTAGTTCAGTTTGTTCATTAGATTCCACATATGAGAGAAATCATATAGTATTTGCCTACTCGTCCATAAAAGAAGAAGCAAGTTTTACCCTTTGCAACAGCAAGGATGGACCTGGAGAAGATTATGCTAAGTGAAATAAGCCAGGTAGAGAAAGAGAATAGTCCTTAAAGTTTGCATCATAAGAAAAAAATTGTAAATATGTATGGGGTTAGATTTCAATTATATTAAAATAGTAATTATTTTGTAATACAGTAGTCCCTCTCTATATCACGGTTCCGCGGTTCACTTATTACAGCCTCACTGCATTGCAGGATTTTTAAAAAATATTGTATTTCATTATTTATCGTGGATTTTTTGCTATATCGCAGGATTTTGTGGGTCTGTATACATATGTTGTTAAAGTTACGTATGTTTAAGAGTGTAGAATATGTTTAAGAACATAAGTAGTGTTTATAAAAGTGTGGAAAAAGTTAATAAGGGAGTGGGATAAGTTAATAAGGGACTGGGAATGGTTTATAAGTGTGTGGGAAGGGTTTATAAAGCCTTAATATATATATAAATACTAAAATAAATATAAGGTTGGATTTTCACCTATCATGGGGGGGGGGTCTAGAACATAATACCCGCGATAAGTGAGGAAACACTGTATATACAAATATCAAGTCACTACATTGTACAGCTGAAACTAATATAACATGTCAATTGTATTTAAGTTAAAAAATGATACTATATTTCTCCCCATTTTCCTATATAAAGCAAGGGACTTCGAACATAGTAACTTTGTTTAATTCCTTCTTAAAATACATTCCATCTTTGCCATGTGTTTTAATACTACCTATTATTTAAATTGCAATAAAATATCATTTAAGTTTGTGAATGTATTTACACTTGTTTTTTTTTTATTTTACTTATTACATCAGTGAACATTATTTTATATTTGAAAATTAGTATGGGTTTGTGATTACAGTGATCTGCTGGGGATGCAGCGCCCAACCTTTATGATCTTACTTAATCTAATTATTTCTTTAAAAACCCTCTCTTCAAATTCAGTCACCTTCTAGGGTACTAGGCATTAAGCTTCAACATGTGAAATTGTGGAGTAGGGGCAGGTGAGTACATAATTCAGTCCATAAAAACTAGTAGCAATTTCTATCAATTTTTATTTGCTTGAAAATAAATTTATTTTAACTTCATTATTACGATTGTTTTTTTTTTCCAAGTGAGGATAGAATTATTGGTTGCTATTCATTTTCATAATGCTAGCTTAAGAAATTATGACCCTGCATTCTGTCTTCTTGTTTTGTTTGAATATTTATTTCGTATTTTCTTTTGAGAAGTTGGCAGTACATCTCAATATTGCTTACTTCAAGGTAATGACCTTTGACTGCTTTGTTATAAACTCTTTCTCTTTGAATTTTAGCCATTTCAGTATGACGTGCATTTATTTTTGAAGGAGTTCATAGAACTTCTTGAATCTGAGTCTTGGTATTTTTTCATCAGTTTTGGAAAAATTTTAGGCTATCCAACTCCAGAGATTTCCTCACTTTGCTTTCTTTTGCCACTTTAATCTGTCACCAATGGATTTCATGTAATCCTCTTTCTGTCTCCTCCCTTGGCTGTAATGTATAAAATAAGGTGCAAAATTACCCTTCTCTGGAGCATTTTCTCAATCTATTGTGATTTTGCTTTCCAGCAATCATTGTGAGTTTGGCTCAAATAAACTAATAAAAATTCTCTACAAGTTTAAAAATTTCTTACATTGACATATGTAAGATAGGGAATCCTCTAATTCACTAATCCTCTCTTTGACCATATATCTTAGGCTGCTAAACATATATATATATATATTCAATTTTCTTTATTTTTTCACTTCTATAATTTTATTTGGTTTTATTTTGATATGATTGTGTTAAAAGATACCATTTTTTCATTTATTGTTTTTATTTGTTCTGTTAATACTTTTCCTGAACTTAAAAATTAGTTTCTAATAATTCTATTAAAAAGGTCAAATTAAATTTAGTAATTTGTAACTTCATGAACTTTTATTTTTATATCTTTCAAGGAGTCAAATTGTACAAACTTTCATTTTTAAGATCCTTAAGTCCTGCGAACCTAATGCACAGCATGGTAACGATAGTTGAAAATGTATCATATAACTGAAATTTGCTAAAATGTAGATCTCAAGTGTTATAATCACACACACACATACTAAAAATATATGATGTAATGAGTGGATGTATTAATTTGATTGTGGTAATCATTTCACAATGTATATGTATATTAAATTATCACAGATACATTACAAATAAATAGAGAATTTCAAAGATATTTTATACAGCATATTATCAAATGTCAGCTTGCATTCTGTGTCAAATATAATTCTATGAATCAATCAATCATTATTTATAGCACAGTATATGAAAAATTAACATCTCACTATTTAAATTTTCTTAAAGAAGAGGGTATATATAATATTATGTCTAATTTGTCCAAAGTTTTAGGTTTAGGTTTAGTAGTTACTGTTATAATTCAAAATTATTTTTTTATCCTTATTCCATCTAATGACATTTTTTTCCTTTTGTTTTTATTGGTGAATATGAGTTTGTTTATTTTTCTTATGAACTCATGGATTCAAATGTTCCTGCTATTCCTTTAAAAATGCTTTAAATTACAGTTGATGTACAATATATATTGGCTTTAGATGTCTAATAACTTTTTGAACATTGAACTAATAATGATATCTATATAAAAATTAGAAGTGAAAACGATTTCTTTAATAATTTATTACTACTTTGTATTGATATTCTATTTTTATTATGTTGATACAAACTCAAAATATATAAAAAATGGTTGGACAATTCAAATTCTAGGCTTGCGAATACAAGTTTCAGAGAGAATACTCTTATATCAGGGTCACTGTTTGAAGGCATAACTGTTCAAGTAGTGTTCACACACTTGAATGGAATTGCATACAAATCTCATTTACATTGTTTTGTTTTAGCTCAGGGACCTAAATATTTGGAGGGTCATGAGAGATAATATGTCACTTTATGAATATACTAGATTTTAATTATCTAAAGGACTTCTGGCAGGCATACCCCTAAGAATTTGGATATTTCTGATTGAAAAAATATTTCACAGCAGAAAATAAGAATATGAGGGTTTCTTTATCAACATTTAGACGATAGTTTAATCTAGTGTAGTGGTTCAAAACTCTTGGGGGAAAATGCAAGAAAATTGAAGAACATTAGGTTCAAAAAGAATAAAATTTGCAATACTTAAATAATGTAAATTAAATAAAATATTTGTCTTGATTTAAGAAATAAAATTCATAAGAAAAATGTATAAATACGCTGTTGTGGGAATTTTATCTCATTCAGTAGAACATTTCTAGTTAAACCAGTAACTTTAAGAATAACAGAACAAATGCAATTTTACATACACCAGTCTATTTTATTTGGAAAAACTAATAAAGTGAATAATAATAGTTGAATCAGCTTACCTGAAAACAAACAAATTAAAACAAAATAAATAATTAAAATATCCCTGGCTTGAATATCAGTTCCACCACTTATTAATTGTTTATATATTGGTTAACATGATTTGTTTGTTTTATAAATTCTGACAGGTTTCTGCAAAATAAGAGTAATAAGACTTGCTTATTTTATATAGAATTCTGAAGACTAAATAAAATACTTAATAAAGCTTTGTTCCAGCAGCTCCAAACTCATTATAAATTTTTTTTTTTAATTCTCAATGAGGGAATATAGATTTGAAAAGAGATGGACATTTATATTATATGCTAATTCCCTTAGAATGAGGTTGACAGATGTTTTCTGTAGAAGGCCAGATAATAAGTACTTTTGGTCTTGTGAGCCATATAAAACAGTCATAACTACTCATTTTTCCATGTTGCAGAAAAGTAGCCATAGGCAATACATAAAAGAATGAGTATGACTGTATTGCAATAAATCTTTTTTAAAAAGGCTGCAAGCAAGATTTAGTTTATAACTATTGTTTGCTTGTCCCTGGTGTCGGTAATTATGTTTAATATTAGATACAACCCACATGAAAAACTAAAGAAGAACAAATAATATCATTTGCACATAACTTAAGAAATGTTGGAAATTTAACAATAAAAATATCATGGGCAAAATTACCCAATATTTTAATTGCCAATGTAAGTATGAAAAAATGTACAGATAGGAGAGACTTTCTATTGGAAAGGTAAATAAAATTGATTTTCTAACAAACATCTTCCTCCACCTAATTATGATGCCTGTATTGTTTCTGCACTTGTGGTAATGGTCTTTTATTTTTATATGTGCAATAATATTCAAAAGTCATTTAGGGGGACTTCCAGCTAAGATGGTGGCCTAGACAGACATGCTGTGTCACCCTCCACAACTATGAAGGAATACAACTACCTCAAAACTAGAGACAACCAGAAGTTCCAGAAAATTGAGCTGCATGGAAGTCCAACATACAAAGATATAAAGAAGAAATACTCATACAGACAGTTAGGAGGGGCGGAGCTGGGATGGAGAGGATGTGGTGTGGTGGTGGCAGCAGCAGTGGCAGCAGCACATTGTCGAATGAGCAGTCACACATTTTTAAAAGTAAGGAGGGACACCTGGGGAGCACTCCCAGCACCAGACCATACCACACAGCTCACATTTCCAGTCTCAGGGAAAATAAAGCCTCATTGCTTCTGACTGTGCAAACCAGCAGGGGTTGGCACGGAGGAAGAAACTGCCTCTCAGTAGAGTCCGTTTGTTTAAAAGGACCTCATGGTCCTAGAACATCTGCAGAACCACCCACTCTGGGAAGAATGGCCAGGGCAACAACTAGAGAGGCACCAGTCCCATACAGAAGTTGGAGAAGTGCCTGGAAAAGGGGCAAGTGCTGAGCAAGTGGCATTGTTCCCCCTCAGACCCCTCCCTCACACACAGCGCCACAATGTGGTGAAACAGGTCGCCCTGTACTGACAAATACCTAAGGCTCTGCCCCTTACAACGTAACAGGTGCAATAGCTCTACCTAAGACATAGAGACAAACAAAGGAGCCTGCCAAGATAAGTAGACAGAGAAGTATGGCCGAAAAGGGGGAATAGATCAAGGATCCAGTGGGAGAATTAAGCAACGAAGAGAAAGCCAACCTAACAGACAAGGAGATAACAAACCTAACAGATGCAGAGTTCAAAACACTGGTGATAAAGATGCTCACAGGCTTCACATATATGCTTGAGTATGGCAAACGCATAAGAGAAGAAGTGATGGCTATGCTAAGTGAAACTAAAGAAAATCCATACAAAACTAATGGTGAAGGGAAGGTACCTGGGGTTCAAATCAATGATTTGGAATATAAAGAAGAAAAAACAACAGTCAACCAGTACAGAATAAGAAAAGACGAATTGAAAAAAATGAGGAGAGGCTTAGAAACCTCTGGGGCAACTTTAAACTCACCAACATTTGAATCATAGGGGTGCCAGAAGGAAAAAAGGAAGAGCAAGAAATTAAAAGTTTATGTGAAAAAATAATGAAGAAAACTTCCCAAATTTGGCGAAAGAAATAGACATACAAGTCCAGGAAGCACAGAGAGTCCCAAACAAGCTAGACCCAAGGAGGACCACACCAAGAGACAACATAATTAAAATGTCAAAGTTTCAAAATAAAAAGAGAATCTTAAGAGCAGCAAGAGAAAAGAAGAGAGTTACCTACAAAGGGGTGTCTATAAGACTATCATCTGATTTATCAAACAAAACTTTGCACGCGAGAATGGACTGGCAAGAGTATTCAATGCGATGAAAAGCAAGGACCTATAACCAAGACTACTCTACCCAGCAAAGCTAACATTTAAAATGGAAGGGCAGATGAAGTGCTTCTCAGACAAGGTAAAGCTAAAGGAGTTCATCATCACCAATCCATTATTATATGAAATGTCAAAGGGACTTTCTTTAAAAAAAGAAGATCAAAACTATGAACACTAAAATGACAACAAACTCACAACTACCAACAACTGAATCTAAAAAATAAAAAAAAATCCAACTAAGCAAACCATAATAGAAACAGAATTATAGGTATGGGGATCATTTGGAGGCGTATCAGCTAGGAGGGGAAGTGGAGAAATGGGGAAATGGTGAAGGGATTAAGAAGCATAATTGGTTTGTACAAAATAGGAGGAAGTTAAGAATAATATAGGAAAGGATGAAGCCAAAGAACTTACATGCATGACCCATGGACATGAACTAAGGGGGTGGGATTGTTGGAGGGAAGGTGGGTACTGGGCAGAGGGGAGCAAAGGAAAAAAAATTGGGACTAATGTAACAACATAATCAATAAAATATACTAAAAAAATAATTTAGTAAACTGCGATCATTGAATTTATCATTGTACATGCATATTTTGGGTATTTTGCAATACATTCAGTAATATCTTCAGAAAAGTTAAACCAAATTTGATAACAGAGACTTCTTGGACTATAAACTAAAACAAAACAGCAACAAAAAATATATCTTTTTTGCAAGGTACATGGTTTTTGATTGTCTAAACCACCAAGTGCAAATATTTATTAAATACTGAAAACTATTTCTTTCCAGTTATCACTGTATATTTTTGTCTTCTGTGACATTATTTTACCATGGCTTATTTCTTATGAGTCTCAGCTTTGAATTTCTAGTCTGTCATCCTCCCAGAGCTGTCCAGTTACATACATGCAACTTTGCATGGGTAATTGTCTGAGTGTCTCCTTTTTATGTCAAGTAATTATATTAAAAAATAAAAATACAAAACAAATCAATTCTTATAATTTTTTAAAAGCAAATAAGATTTCTCTTCTCTATTTCTACTAATGGGATTGCCACTTGTGAAATTGTATTGATGTGAAACCATAATACCATCGTGGTATATACAGTATTGCTTGACTAATATAAACCCAATTCCCAAACCCCTTCTTCACAGCCCTTTTCAATCAACTGTAGCTGTGTAACAGAGATCTATTCATGGGATATATAATGCACATGGTGATAATTTTAAAAAAGAATTACATTCTACTTTCTTCTTTCTTTCTGTAAGATAGATATGATAACTTGAGGGCAGAAAATATTCAGTGACCATGAAGGAAAGACCATAAGAATATCAAAAATGGCAGCTCAAATATAACTGAACCTTTAAAGACTGGACCAATGCTGGCAGCCTCCTACCTCCAGACTTATGAGAGAAAAATCCCATGTCCCTTTAAGCCATGGCATGCAGGTATTCTATTACGTTCAGTTAAAGTATTATAATTGATTCAATTGTCTTTCATTTTTCAAGTCTTTAATTATTATCCTTGTTATTTCATTGGTCTCCAAGTTCTGTTTATTCTCTTCCCAGAAAAAAAAAAATGTTTCTAGCACTAGTGCCAAATATTACAGTTTGATTCACCTATTTAGGTGATACTTCAAATTATCCAGAGCAAATAGATATGGAAGAAAAGACATTTCATTCTTCTATTATTAGGATAACCATATGTCCTTATTTTCTTCTATGATTAGAGTGAGCAGATGTCAATTTACACCTGGTATACTGGTGTAATTATTCATAATACCCTTTTTCAAAAGTGTCCAGATTTACAATACATTATATGTTGCCCTATTAGTTATTCATGTAAATCAGTTTACTTCCTATTTTAAATACAAGAATATTAGAAACTGGATGGATTGTTATTTAGGGGATTTGTAAGAACATTGTGACACTTTTTAAAAAATATTTTATTGATTATGTTGTTACAGTTGTCCCAATTTCTTTTCCCTTTGTTCCCCTCCACCCAGTGACCCTCCTCTCTCCAGTAGCCACCCCCCCCTTAGTCATGCCCACTGGTTGTGCATATAGTTCTTCTCAACATCTTCCTGTCTACTCCAATCCCTCCTGCTATGCTTCTTAATTCCTGTACCACCTCTCTCCCTTTCCCTCCTTCCTCTTCCCAGCTGATCTCCCCCCATAATGTTCCCCATACCTATAATTCTTTTCCCACTCTCGTTGCCTACTCAGTCTGCCTTTGTTTCAATTCCCTAGGGTCTGTTGTTGTTTGCTCTTATACAGTTTTCATTTTAATGTTCACAGTTTTGATCCTCATTCTCCTAAACAAGTCTCTTTAATATTTTATATAACAGTGGTTTGTATCTGATGAACTCCTTCAGTTTTACTTTGTCCTAGATGAACTTTCTCTGCCTTTCTATCCTGAATGACAGCTTCACTGGATAGAGTAATCGTTTGCTTTTCATGACTTTAAATATTTCTTGCCAGTCCCTTCCTGCCTGCAGAGTTTCTTTTGAGAAATCAGCTGATAGTCTTATTGGGACCGCTTTGTACATATTTCTCTTCTCTCTTGCTGCTTTTAAGATTCTCCCTTTATCCTTAATTTTTGACATTTGATTATAATGTTTCTTGGTGTGATTCTCCCTGGGTCCAGTTTTTTTGG